>NC_079491.1:105739257-106042287 GCF_020520425.1 Spinacia oleracea | reverse complement strand
GCGCTCTAAAGAAGCCCGCAGAGCCACATCAAAGGATAATTGGGCCGCTTCGAAAAGATGAGGCGGACAAGTGCGCATAGCAAAGTAGAGTTTAGAAACTCCAGTACACGCACGAAGAAGCAACAACTCACACTGGGGATCATTAAGCTTGGCTACAGCATCCATCAACACAACAGCCTTCGACACACGCTGCGAAACCAACTCCTTACAAAAAGAGGAATCCGTACTGACTGGGCCACCAAGCAACTTAACACCAAGCGCAGGACGAGCAATATCCGAAGGAAAGACACCCTCTAGACGACTGCGGGGGTCCTCCGAAGGCCAGAAAACCTCCGTCTTCTCAACATTAACATGGAGACCTAAATGAGGACCCTCCTCCAAAATCAACTCCAAGACCTGTCCAACCACCAAAGTGTCACCAACGATAGTGCCATCGTCCAAGTACCAAGCCTGAAGAGATAGATCAAATGAGTCTCTGATTCGACACACCAATGGATGTAGAACCAGAGAAAAAAGCAAAGGGCCGAGAGGATCCCCTTGCTGCACACCCTGACAAGACCACAAGGTATGCTCCCCATAATACAGCCGCGCTGGAGAAGAGTAGCAGAATTCAACCCAACGCGAATGAGCAGGACAATGTAGCCGTACCTCACGCAACAAAGCCGAACAATCAACTAAATTGAACGCATTCCGAAAATCCACCAATAACATAGAGAGGCCAACATCAGCCCCACGAGCCTCAACCAACCGATTGACAGCATGGAGAATGGCCTCACCACCTGCTGGAACCCCAACTCCAAACTGAAGACCTCCAAAGTAGTTTCCTAAACGCGGACCAATCAAAGCTGCCCCGACCTTAGAAACAAGGCGCCTCCAAATAGTGCCCACGGCAATAGGCCGAATACCCCCACCAGGCTTAATAAGTGGCGTAAGAGGAGCACTAGCAATGTATCCTCCAAGCTCAGCAGGACACTTTCCAGCAAGAAAGAGATTAACAACCTGAGTGATAGCATCCACCAACTCATCAGAAACAGCTACAGCAGCACCACCCAAGCAATCCAAAAGGTGTTGAGCACGCAAGCCATCTCTACCGCACGAAGTACCACGCGGAAAGCCCTTAATCTGCTCCAAAACAACAGCGGAGGAAGCAATAAGGTGATGATCAACATGGATATCCGGTAAGGTAGGGACCAGAACGGAAGGGTGCTTTGCTTGCAAATCTGCAAGAGTAGCATCATTATTATTATTATTATTATTATTATTATTATTATTATTATTATTATTATTATTATTATTATTATTATTATTATTATTATTGGTATATATTAATATCATGGTTATTATAATTTTTTTGTTTTTTTATTATAATTTAATATTTTATTACTCTAATAAAAAAAGAATGTTGTTATCGGTGCAATTAAAATCTATTACTTAAGGCATAAAAAACATAAACAAAACATTGAAATTCATCATGTTCAAATTAAAACCATTAAGTCCAGATCAGAAACGATATGATCAGGTCATGTCCATATCTGAACTGATTTTCATAGATCAGAACCATTATATATCTAGACCATAACTCATAGGATAAGATAATATCCAGATCATAGCTGATCTGTACAGATCATCCAGATCATGTTCAAATATGCAAAGATCTTGTCTAAATCAGAATCGATCCTTACAGAACCAATATGTTCAGATCAAAACCGATTTGTACAGATCATGTCCAGATCAGAATCGATATGTCCAGATTATAACTGGTCTAGATATCGACTCTGTACAGATTATGTTCAGATCAGAATTGATCTGCAAAGATCATGTCCATATCAGAATTGATTTTTATAGATCATGACAAAATCAGAACTGATCTGTACAGATCATGACCAGATCTGAACTGATATGTACAAATCATGTCCAGATCAAAACTTATCTGTACATATCATGTCCAGCTCAGAACTGATCATGTACAGATCATGTACAGATCAGAACTGATCGTACAAATCATGTCCAGATTAAAACGGATCTGTACAAATCATATCCATATCAAAACTTATATGTCTACATCATGTCTAGGTCTATATAATATAAGGAATAGTTAAATCTTGAGCAAAGTCAAATAAATAATAACAATATTGTAATTTTGTGTAACATTTATTTTACACGTAAGTCGTTTAATATTAATAAATATAGATTTTTGTTTAAACTTAATTTTGAAGAATCAGATCAGATCAGATCAGACCAGATCAGATCAGAAAAAATAAGTTCACGTCAGATCAGATCAGATCAGAAAAAATAAGTTCAGATCAAATTAGACCAGATCAGATCCGAAGAAATAAGGTGAACTAAACAGGGCCTTATTCGAACTTATCGTATCTGAACCTAGATTAAATTATCTTAACTTATGTGAATCAATTAACTGATCTTATCTTATATTACCTAGACTTATTTGACTTATATGAACTTATTTTATCTGATTTAAGTCAAAATAAGTCAAACAAAACAAGCCAATAATCACCTACTACCTCTGTTTCAAAATGATCTTTACATTTTCCGTTTTAATTCGTTTCATAATGTTCTTAACACTTTGCTTTATTCTATTTTGGACATGAAATTTACTACCTTACCCTTCACTTACTTTATTCATTTATTTCTTACACCCACCCCTCTTTTTAACCATTTACCTTACTAGCTTTATCCATATTTTATTATATTCATCGAACTTTACTACTTTTGTCTTAATATTTGTGCAAATAGTTACTATAAATATCTTTATGAAACGGAGTAGTACATGGTAATAATCTTAGGAAACAAATTTGTGTTTACAATATAGAGATTTTAATCCATTAAATAATATATTTTACAAGTATATCTGTTCTTACCAACAACAATGTACACAATAGTACTTGTTAACAAAAAAAAAAAAAAATGGCATGTTTGTCACTTTATTTGAATATTCACATCGTTTTCGGCCTTTGGGTCTTTCCAAATTTGTATATGAGTGACTAGATCATTGGAAAAATATGTTTTTCGAAATTCGTGGATTATGTGACCACATACATTATTGTATGCTTAGTTTCTTTCATGTTGTATGAGGCTTGCCTCTCTTTTGTACAAAAAAGAACATACTATTATTGGAAATAATTTTACTTGTAATTTTTTTGATGTTCAAACACTTTTTCCACATAACCTAATTGGTTGGGTGTGCCTAATATTTGTTTCAAGGGGCCTAAACATAAAGGTTTAATGTCTATACTATTTTTCACCTTTTTGAAATGCTACACACCTTTAGTAAGTGGGTTAATGTATACACTATTTGATTATTGAATCGTAAAACTTCCAACCTTTACAATATATAATACGTTCTTGTAAAAATATTTGATTAATATTAGTTGTTCCGTGGGTATTAATAATAAAAGGGTCGTACTAGATAAGGAAATGCTTAGAATAAATAAGAAATTCCGAAACTAAGTAAGAAAGAACCGACTAATATTTGATTCGTTCGTTACATTATATCACCCTAAATTATCCTACACGACACAGACGAGATAAGATTTTTTTTTAATATAAGATAAGATTCTTTTTAAAAAAATTCTCTAACAATATAAGATTAGATTTGTTTTCAATATAAGATAAGATTTTTTTTAAAAAATTTGGTAACAATATATATAATCAAATAATATAAGATAATATTTTTTAAAAAAAAATTCGGTAAAAATCAAATAAAATCTGGTTTTTTTAAAAAAAAAATCGGTAACAATTATTAACGAAATCTAAGGCATCAATTTAGGAAAATTAAGATACTAAATCAATTAAAGAATATCTAAAAAATAAATATTATTCTATAATATCAGAATCTATTTTATCCCTAAAAAAATATATCTAAATCTATTTTTATTTCGGTAATCAAATAAAATCTGATTTTTTTTTCGGTAATTTTTTTTAAAATTTCGGTAACAAATCAGATTTTATTTGTAAACAATTTCGGTAACAATTATTAACTAATATAATTCAGATATACGGTATCAAAATCTTTTTTTATTTTGGTAATCAAATAAAATCTGATATATTTTATTTCGGTAATTTTTTTTTAAAATTTAGATTACAATTATTAACTAATATAATTAAGATTTATGGTATTAAAATCTATTTTTATTTTGGTAATAAAATAAAATCTGATTTATTTATTTAGGCAATTTTTTTAAAATTTCGGTAATAATTCAGATTTTATTTGTTAACAATTTCGGTAACAATTATTAACTAATATAATTTAGATATACGGTATCTTGTAATTCAGATTTAGTATCAATAACGAAATCTAAGACATCAATTTAGGAAACTTAAGATACTAAATCAATTAAAGAATATCTACTTCTATAATATCAGAATCTATTTTATCCCTAAAAAAATATCAAATCTATTTTTATTTTGGTAATCAAATAAAATCTGAATATATTTTTTTTAGGAAAATCAATAACGAAATCTAAGGCATCAATTTAGGAAAGTTAAGATACTAAATCAATTAAAGAATATCTAAAAAATAATATTATTCTATAATATCAGAATCTATTTCAATTTCGGTAATAATTATATAATATCGTATCAAATAAAATCTGTTTTTTTTTTAAAAACTTTCGGTAATAATTATCTAATACCGTATCAAGTAAAATCAAATTTAATTAAAAGAATTTCGGTAAAGATTATAAAATTATATTTGATAATGTTTTTAAATATATGTCAAAATTAGCTAATATCGGATAAATAACAATAATATTTTTAAAAAGTAAAATATTTTTTACTTAAAATTAAAAAAGATTATTATTTAATTAATTATAATATTAAAAAAGATTAGTATTTAATTAATTATAAAATTAGATGGTCGGCGATGTGGATGATGGTGGCCGGCGGTGATGGTGGCCGGCAGTGATGGTGGCCGGCGGTGATGGTAGTGGCCGGGATGATGTTGGTGGTTGCCGGCGATTATAATGGTGGTCGGTTGCTGGATGATGGTGGTCGAATGATGGTGGCCGGCGATGTGGTTGGTGGCCGGCGGTGATGGTTGCCAGCGGTGATGGTGGTTGCCAGGTGGTGGTTGCTGGCGGTGATGATGGCCGGCGGTGAGGGTAGTGACCGGAGGTTACGGTGGTTGCCGGCGATGATGTCATTAAGAATAATTTCGGTAATTTAAAAATAAATTAAATACCACTTAACTTTGTAACCAAACAAGACTTAACAAAAAAAAATGATGGATGGCTAGGATCTAATCAACATAATCTAACGGTATATATTTATCTAAGGTTTTTTAGTCGTCGGAGGTCGACGACCTTTACAGAATTTTTAGTATAATTAACACTCAACCACATTTATTAGACTTACCATTAAATGCATACTTGGACCAAGGGCATTATTTCCTTCAGTCTCCCACTTGTCCTTAGGGACAAGTGTGCATTTCCTAATTTCTTTATCGCTCGATGCTTGCTCTTGAACATAAGGTAAGAGTTGTCATCCTTATTATGTCCAGAGGTGTTTCTCGATTTCAGAGTTCAACTGATCAAATAAACAAATAATCATAGCCTATGATTCATCTGAGTACGGCCATGCATTTTACAGTTTCTAGCTCTCCGATTTATAGCAGGACAATCCCAATCTTGCGATCTTGAGATTAAACTTCGTTTGATAGGTGATTACCCGAGCGTTGCCTTTATAGCCTCCTTTTACGGTGCGACGGTTGACAACGTCAAAGCAACCAGTTCTCAAACAAGTAATCTCAAATCACTCAGGTATTGAGGATTAGTGTCTAATAATTTTAATTAAATTTACTTATGACAGATTTTCATCTCTTACAATAAAGTTTCATAGGTCTGTCCGATATTAGTCTTCCCAAAGTAAGTATCTATGCAAATGATTGCGACATTCCCATGTGCACATAGTTCAAGAAACAAAACTACTAGTCATCTTGCATTCTAGTCGTCTAGCGTTTTCTATGCGTCCATCTTTATAGAAAACTCCGTCCAGGGACCATTTTCAACTTTTGACATTCAAGTTCACTTGATAGACATTTCTTAGTCACAGGACTGGTCCTGACAGTGTATCTTGAATATATCGTCAAATTGAAGGGACTCATCATTAAATTAAATGGAAAAATGAATCATATTCATTAATGTGAATGGTTAACCAATAATGTTTTACAAATCATTAAACTCTAAAACTGTAAAATATTAAATAAGGAAATCAAAGTCATTCTCCAACATGCCTGATTCCCATATCTGCAGTGTGCGAGTTGTGCTTTACCTGAGGCAGAGGTTTATTTAATGGATCTGAGATGTTGTCGTCAGTTCCAATCTTGCTTATCTCGACTTCTTTTCCTTCAACGAACTCTCGTAGAAGGTGAAATCTACGAAGTACATGCTTGACTCTCTGGTGGTGTCTAGGCTCCTTTGCCTGTGCAATAGCTCCATTTTTATCACAATACAGAGCTATCGGTCCTTTAATGGAGGGGACTACACCAAGTTGACCTATGAACTTCCTTAGCCAAATAGCTTCCTTTGCTGCTTCATGTGCAGTAATATACTCCGCTTCATTTGTAGAATCCGCAATGGTGCTTTGCTTAGCACTTTTCCAGCTTACTGCCCCTCCGTTGAGGCAGAAGACAAACCCATAATGTCTATTTGTCGATTTGGAAACTTGCGTCCGTATAACCTTTAACAATTAATTCATCATCTCCACCATAGACCAGGAAATCATCTTTGTGCCATTTCAGGTACTTCAGAATATTCTTGGCAGCAGTCCAATGTGCCTCTCCTGGGTCAGACTGGTATCTGCTCGTAGCAATGAGTGCGTAGGCAACATCCGGGCGTGTACATATCATAGCATACATTATTGAACCAATCAATGATGCATATGGAATCCCACTCATTCGTCTACGCTCATCTAGTGTTTTTGGGCACTAAGTCTTGCTTAGGGTCATTCCATGAGACATGGATAGGTAGCCTCGCTTGGAGTCTGCCATATTGAACCTTTCAAGCACCTTATTGATATAAGTGCTTTGACTGAGTCCAATCATCTTCTTGATGCCCAGTATGTACTGTGCTTCTCCTTGATCCTTCATCGAAAAACATTTCCCAAGCCAAATCTTGACAGAGTTCAACATAGGAATGTCATTTTCGATAAGTAATATGTCGTCGACATATAATACTAGAAATTTTTTTTTGCTCCCACTGACCTTCTTGTATACACAAGATTCGTCTGCGTTCTTGATGAAACCAAAGTCACTGACTGCTTCATCAAAACGTATATTCCAGCTCCTTGATGCTTGCTTCAATCCGTAGATTGATTTCTTAAGCTTGCATACCTTTTTAGCATTCTTTGGATCCTCAAAACCCTCAGGCTGTGTCATAAACATAGTTTCTGTTAATACGCCGTTTAAGAAAGCGGTTTTGACATCCATCTGCCATATTTCGTAATCGTAATCTGCAGCAATTGCTAACATTATCCGAATAGACTTTAGCATTGCAACTGGTGAAAAGGTTTCATCGTAATCCACATCGCGGACTTGCCTGTAACCTTTTGCCACTAATCTAGCTTTGAAAACTTCAAGTTTCCCATCCTTGTCCTTTTTCAGTTTGAAAACCCATTTTCTTCCTATGGCTTGGTAGCCATCTGGGAAATCGACCAAATCCCAAACTTGGTTTTCAAACATGGAGTCTAATTCAGATTGCATGGCTTCTTGCCATTGCTTGGAGCTAGGGCTCGTCATAACTTGTTTGTAAGTCGCAGGTTCATCACTTTCAAGTAATAGAAGTTCATAGCTCTCGTTCGTCAAAATACCTAAGTACCTTTCCGGTTGAGATCTATATCTCTGCGATCTATGCGGGGTTACATTTCTAGATGGTCCTTGATTCTCAGCAGATACTTCTAAAGATCTCTGAGTTTCAACCTGAATGTCATCTTGAGCATTCTCTAGAGTTTGTTGTTCGACTCGAATTTCTTCGAGGTCTACTTTTCTCCCATTTGTCATTTTGGAAATGTGATCTCTTTCCAAAAAGATACCATCTCGAGCAACAAACACCTTGTTCTCAGATGTATTGTAGAAGTAATACCCCTTTGTTTCCTTTGGATAGCCCACAAGGATACATTTGTCAGATTTCTATTGAAGTTTGTCTGAAATTAATCGTTTGACGTATACTTCACAACCCCAAATCTTAAGAAAAGACACTTTTGGAGGCTTTCCAAACCATAACTCATATGGAGTCTTTTTCACAGCTTTAGACGGAGCTCTATTTAAAGTGAGTGCAGCTGTGTTTAGTGCATGTCCCCAAAATTCAATTGGAAGTTCGGCCTGACCCATCATTGATCTAACCATGTCTAGCAAGGTTCTATTCCTCCGTTCCGACACACCGTTCCATTGAGGTGTTCTAGGAGGAGTCAATTCTGATAGAATTCCATATTCTTTCAGATGGTCATCAAATTCATAGCTCAGATATTCACCGCCTCTATCAGAACGTAGTGCCTTAATCTTCTTGCCTAATTGATTCTCTACTTCACTCTGAAATTCCTTGAATTTGTCAAAGGATTCAGACTTATGCTTCATCAGGTAGACATAACCATATCTACTGAAGTCATCAGTGAAAGTGATAAAGTAGCTGAAACCACCTCTAGCATTTGTACTCATTGGTCCACATACATCTGTATGGATTAAACCCAATAGTTCAGTTGCTCTTTCTCCAACTTTAGAGAAAGGTTGCTTTGTCATTTTGCCAAGTAAACATGATTCGCACTTACCATAATCCTCTAAGTCAAATGGTTCTAGAATTCCTTCAAGTTAATATGGCCTAATCGACAATGCCACAGATAGGTGAGATCTGAATCATTCTTTTTGGCCTTTTTGGTATTTATGTTATAAACTTGTTTGTCGTGATCTAATAAATAAAGTCCATTGACTAATCTAGCTGATCCATAAAACATCTCTTTAAAATAAAACGAACAACTATTGTCTTTTATTAAAAAGGAAAATCCTTTAGCATCTAAGCAAGAAACAGAAATGATGTTTTTAGTAAGACTTGGAACATGGAAACAATCTTCCAGTTCCAATACTAGCCTAGAGGGCAACGACAAATAATAAGTTCCTACAGCTAATGCAGCAATCCGTGCTCCATTTCCCACTCGTAGGTCGACTTCACCCTTGCTTAACCTTCTACTTCTTCTTAGTCCCTTCAAATTGGAACATAAGTGTGAGCCACAACCTGTATCTAATAACCAAGAAGTTGAATTAGCAAGTATACAGTCTATAACGAAAATACCTGAAGATGGAACGAATGTTCCGTTCTTCTGATCTTCCTTAAGCTTCAAGCAATCTCTCTTCCAAGGTCCCTTCTTCTTGCAGTAGAAGCATTCAGATTCAGAAGTGGGTTGGCTCACCTTTTTCTTTTCAGACTTAGTGCCGCCAGGTTGCTTAGTCGGGTTGGCCTTCTTGCCACCTTTCTTAGCATTCCTCTTCTTGCCAGATTTCTTGAACTTGCCCCCACGCACCATAAGCACATCTTGCTTATCACTTTTGAGCGTCTTTTCAGCGGTCTTCAGCATACCGTGAAGATCAGTGAGCGTTTTGTCCAGACTATTCATACTGTAGTTCAGCTTGAACTGATCATACCCGCTATGAAGAGAATGGAGGATGGTGTCTACAGCCATTTCCTGAGAGAACTGCTGATCCAGCCGACTCATATTCTCAATGAGTCCAATCATTTTGAGAACATGTGGACTTACGGGCTCGCCTTTCTTAAGCTTAGTCTCAAGAATTTGCCTATGAGTCTCGAATCTTTCGACTCGAGCCAGATCTTGGAACATGTTCTTTAACTCACTGATCATCGTAAAAGCATCTGAGTTGATGAACGTTTTATGTAGATCTGCACTCATGGTTGCAAGCATTAGACATTTCACATCCTTGTTGGCATCAATCCAACGATTGAGGGCTGCCTGAGTGACCCCGTCGCCTGCGGCTTCAGGCATCACCTCTTCCAGGACATACTCCTTTTCTTCCTGCATAAGAACTATTTGCAAGTTCCTTTGCCAGTCAAGGAAGTTTTTCCCGTTCAACTTCTCCTTTTCGAGAATTGATCGGATTTTGAATGAATTGTTGTTTTCCATAGTAAAAACTACAATAGAAAAGAATAAACAAATAAATAACCATTCACAGTTTCTCTCAATAAACTTAAATTCTAGCAAACATGCATAATTTATCATTTATTAAGCATTTTATTCAAGTTATGTGTTCCGGCAGGTGTGAATAAAATGATTCCAAGATCCTTAATTCATTGAAGAATTAAGCACATTATGTATTTAGATTCAATTCTAAAATATTTAGGTAAGCAAAGCGTTTGCTAATAGTCTAGAAACTACTCTTGGTTGATAGGTACGTCTAAGAACTTATTAGGTAAACCTATCTCATTTGCCACGACATAAAAGGACTCCTTACTTATATCGTTGAGTTTCACCAAAACTAACATGTACTCAAAATTATTTGTGTACCTTACCCCTTTAGGATCAATAAGTAACACCTCGCTTAGGCGGAAAACTATTACTAAGATTGATGTAAAGGTTTATCCAAGTAAGTGTTATTTTGGCATGGCACCTTTTAACTCAATTTTTAAAGTTTGGAACTTAAGGCTCTTACTATGTTGGTTAGATTTTAATTAAGTGAAATCCTTAATCATGCAACATAATCAAGCCACAATCTCATGCATAATTAAGACATATTTAAAGCAATAAATAACTTAAAACATGCATAAGCGACTTCATCTTGAAGCTTCAACTTCAATCTCCGTCTTGAAAATGGATTGGAAACTCCGTCTTGAATTTCACCATGGGAGGCGCCATTTTCTTCAAATAGGATAAACTATAATTTATACTAATTACAACTATTTGATGGTACGCAGACCATTTTAAAGCAATAAAATTTGGTACTTTAGATCAACATTACATTCAAATTAATGGTACGCAGACCATATTTACTATCCTATTTGGGCCATACTAGTCACTTTCAATAACCTGCAAAACAGTACATATACAATATATACCATTCACCCATTCATTTATCAATGAATGGCCCACATAGCTGGTTAGTAGAACATATTATGCATCACATAAACATTTGCAGCAATTAATCAAGGGTTCCAATAATCTACCAATTATTCAATCATTATTAATTCTAATCAAGTTGTTTTAACCTTAAAGGAATGTAGACCTAATCAAGAGTTTATGACTAAAAGTTCCCACTTAAGTCAAAAAATTTACATGCTTTACTAATTTTAAACATAAAATTGTATTTCCTAGTCTAACCGGAAACATACAAATTTAATTAAAATTTAAAGATCATATAAATTAATAATTGAATCCTTTAATTTAATTTCAGTTGAATTAAATAAATAAATTTAAATTTATTCAAGGTTTTAATTTTAGTAAAATAATTAGTATAAATTAAAATTTATAATAATTAGATTATTCAAAATTAAATTTGGAGAAAAAAAAATTAAATTACGAATTTTAAAGTTAATTAAAATCGTTTCCGAACTGAAAATTCAAAAATTAAATTCAAAGCGCATCAATCGAATCAAGACGAGGTCATGGGCTTGCGCCCATGCCCCGTCAAGTGCACGAGGCATCAATGCCCCTCGAATGATCGCATGACAATGCACGAGCAGGCCACATGCATACGCAACCAGCCCATCCATGCATGCGCGCAGCCCGCCTTGCTCAACACGTACTGGTCTGCTCGATGGGCGAGGCAGCGCGCGCTGTGGCGCAGCATCCATCTCTGCCCACACGCGTCTGCTCGCTCGGCTTGTGCCTTGCCCCCATCGCCCATCGCCCATGCGCGCAGCAAACACGCCCAGGCATCACTGCCTTGTGCGCGCGCCACGCTCGTTGCTCGTTGCATTCGTTCCGCATGGGCAACGAGCTCCCTTGCTCGTCATCGCATGCCCGCACTATACAACACCACTTAAGGGTAACACGTAGCTTCCATTGCTTTGTGTGTGAAAAATTCATGAGCGAATTATATAAAATTAAAACTTTTTAATCCAAATTTATAGACAAATTCATAAATCATATTAATTTCATAAATTTAGGGCGAAAAATCAAAAATTTATTATTCAATTAATTTCCGATTATCATGTATTCAAATCTCGGTCATAAAAATTTAAAATTTATCAAAAATTAACAATTTTTATGGTGGTTTTTAATCATGGATACCTAATTAAATTGTCAATTAATTATGAAAATCAAATCAAATTCTAAATTATTCGAATTTCAACAAATTAATTACAATTATAAATTAGGTTGTATAATTAACAAGCTTAGGCATATAAATTTGTTAAACATATACAATAGGTCAATCAAAAATTCAAGATTTAACAACAAGAAGCACAAATATTTAATTTAACATCTTAAAAATTACAAATTTTGCGTTCGAAAAACTAAAACCTCCGAACAGTCATAGTTAGGCTTCGAATTTGGGAATTATGGGTTAGGTATCAAATCTTTGATTTTAGTAAAAATTTTAAAACGTCGTTTACATGCGAAATTCACTATAAAATTATACGATTCCGACCATTATTGACTAAACTGTCGAAAATTCTGCGAACATATAATTAAATAATCGCACGAATTTGCAATTAATTACAAAAAAACAAAAATTTCGTACATTAATCACCCCTTTAATTCATTGCAAATTCATAAAATTTAACCATGTTAACTAATTATTATGGAATTAATTAGAGGCTCTGATACCACTGTCATATAACTGAATATAAATCATGCGGAAAAACCATAAAGTCAGGAATCCAAATTAATTGCCACATAACAATTAGCATAATTTAGGACACATACACTTTGTAGCGTGCCCTCCCTAGTTGCGCCTGAACCGAACAAGAACAAGTCTAGGACTCCAAATGTCGTCCCTCCGTAGATAGTCCACAGCACGCTCGGATCCGCCTTAGATTTAATTAACTAGAATTGCACCTAAGGTTCTATGTAATTTTCGGATTTTATAGCAAATAAAAATCTGAGTTTTAAGCCTAAAACTTGAATGAATACTTGAATTAGATTGCCCATAAATTGTGAATATGATCACCTATTTATAGGGTAGGGAAATCGGATTCTAGAATCCTACAAGGAATCAATTTAGCTAATCTGAATTTACTTAAATTCAATCACCTAATTTCTAGTAGATTTAGGAAATTAATCTAAACGAATCCTAATCGATCAAGGCTTTGTACACAAACACAAACACACACGCACATCCCACGAAGGGCGCTGTGCGCGCGCGCAGAGCTCGGCCCAGCAGCTGATCGCAGCCCACGAAGGGCGCGCCAGCGGCCTTGCTCGCGGGCCTAGCCTTGCTTCTCGCTTGGCTGGGCTTGCTTGCTTGGTCGCGCGGGCTGCGCCTATGTGCTTGTGCGCGCGGGCTTTGCTAGGCGTTGGGCCTAGCTTCGTGTTGGGCCTTGCGTCTAGCAAGCTCGTCCGCTGTTTATTTCGTACGTCGCGCTTCCGATTAATTTTTCGATTCCGGAATTCACTTCCGATACGAACAATATTTAATATTTCGAATTCCGAAAAATATTTCCGTTTCGAACAAATATTTAATATTTCCTTTACCGGAATTATTTTCCTATTCCAATAATATTTCCGATTCCGGCAATATTTCCGTTTCCTGCAATATTTCAGATTCTGGCAATATTTCCATTCCCGATAATATTTTCCGATACGTACCGTGTTTCTGTTTCCGACAACATCTACGACTTGGATAATATTTATATTTCCGATACGATCCATATTTCCGTTTCCGGCAATATCATCGTTTTCGGAGTATTCATAATTTGCCTTTGACGATCTCGGCTCCCACTGGAACCAAGATCCGTCGATTCCAAATATACATAGATGGAGTATTTAATTCCATTAAATACTTGATCCGTTTACGTACTATTTGTGTGACCCTACAGGTTCAGTCAAGAGTAAGTTTTGGATTTATATTATTAATCCACTTGAACTGAAACGACCTCTAGCTAGGCATACAGTTCACTTGATCTCACTGAATTATTAACTTGTATAATTAACACTGAACCGCATTTATTAGACTTATCATTAAATGCATACTTGGACCAAGGGCATTATTTCCTTCAGTAAGGCGTCCCAAAGGAGCACGTTGATTGTTGTTTCAACTCAAACAACAATGGCATTAATTTATGGTATTAATTTATTAACCAAGATTAATTTGGAGATTACTAGCAATAGGTTTTGCTTACCTAGAATCTTAAAATACTTAAGACATGCCAAAGCTGCTTAAGGATTTAGGACTTTTAGGGTCTTGGAATCGTTTCATTCATTTTGGACCATGTTTTATTTTTTCATGAGTGAAATGTTTAATAGCTTTGATGATTGCGTGAATTCTTTTATTTCAAGTTATTAAAGTATGATGAATGTTATATTTTCTAGTTCATTTTGTAGAATAGTAAATCTTCAACCTTATTGCGTTCGGACAATAGAACTGCGATATTTCCTCGGTCGATTGGTAACTATTTTTGAGAGCGATTCTCAAAGAAAAGGAGAGTGAGAGCGTATCTTGAATGCTATTTTCTTATAGTGATCTTCATGGCTGTTTTCAAACTAAAATTTGAATGGTACACCAATTGGACCTCATATATTCAGAATACTGGGTAGTTTTGGAATAATGAAGTATTGAGTTAAAGACTCATGTATAACCAATGGTTAACAACCAAATTTCTTTTGATTCGATAATGAACTAGACTCATTGGATGCAGTCATTTAAAGTGAATAAAAGAAAGGGACTTTGTAAGCATAACAAAGTATGAAGATCAAGCAAAGAGTAAAATATTTAGGATTATGAAAACGTGTTAGAAAGGATAGGAAAGGGGAACAAAAGAAATGAATTCAAGATTCAATTTCTACCTTGAAGTTTATGCAAAAGAGAAACGACTTAGCAAATAAACTCCTATGGTATTAGATTACCGCTTGAGGTTCTAACTCTTGTCAAGAACTAAAATTCCGGGAGCTAAGTCTGGTTATTGACCTACAAGTGGGAAATGAAGCAAAGTTGTACTACATTAATAGTAGGGTCATCATGTTTGTTTTAAAGTCCTTCTAAAGGCTGGAACTTAATGGTATTATGTTCCATTAATCATCATAGTCAATTTATGTTAGGACAACAGAAAGACTCGCATTCAAAGTAAACAAAAACATTTGTTCAGTGTTTATTTGAATGAAATGGTCATTTAAGGGTTGAGTCATATGATTGATTAATAAACAAACGAATCTCTTCATACTCAAACTTCAGAAGGTTCAAATCAAACATTTTTATTTATGTTCCACATATCTTTGGCAATGTCATACGACCATATCAACAAGACAACATTCTAAGATTCCATGGCATGGATTTCTGAAAGTTGGTTAATTTAAGACACGTGGGTCTTGCTTGTTGAACATGACATTGGAATGGACTATTGTTAGAAGTTTCTAGAAAATCAAGTTCATGAGCCAAAGATGGATTTTATGACTTACCTATTTCACAAGAATTTGAGAAAATATGGCTATATTTACTCAACGTGAAATATGTGAAATGCTTCAATGCGATTCACAAGAGGGTATAAAATCAATTTGGCAAGAATTTTGGAACATATAGGCTGGGTCAAGGTGATGTTTGCATGAGCCAAGAAAGATTATCTAGATTGTTTTTATGGCATTATAACAATCGAAGCTCCATAAGAATATGGTATGTCCAAATGGAGAAATTAGAATCTATTTCGATTAACGATAATCACGACTATTTTCCTATATAGTTTCTAAATGATACTCTCAAGTGACTATCACACTAAACAAAGTTGTCAAAGCTAAGGATAAGATGTCATAAGGATTGAACTTCAGTTCAGTGTATCTTTTCAGTACATATATATCTAGGGTTGTCAAACCCAGTGGGAGTTAGTGTTTACATCAAACAAACTCAAGAATAGATATATGTTTCTTTATGAGCGACTCATAGAAACAAAAGGTATTGATTCTACCACAAATCTGAGAACATATTGTTGTTGATTAAGATAATGTCTTTTAGGAAACCATCATATTTCCAAAAAGGCAAGTGGGAGAAAAATGACCTCGAAAGAACTTCGAGTCAAGCAACAAAAAAATGTAGGATACTTAGGAGTCTTTGGAAAAGCTCCGTACTTAGAAGTCTTTGGAAGAGCTTTAGGAAGACTTTAGAAGTGCTTCAAGAGAATCCTAATACTCAAAGGACTTGAGTAATGTCTTTATAGACACCAACGTTTGATGTTCAATACCTAGGTAAATCGTATAAGGAATAGAATTCAACCAAGATATATACATAGATATCTTGAGGAATGAAAACTATTAAGACTTTGAAAGTGCTTCAAGACCATACGACTTACAGGTTAGCTACGACGAATTAAAAATTCCCAAGTATGGTTTGAGGCCATCAAAAACCTAAGTATGGTTCAAGGCCATACAAAATGGTTTAAGGACATTTCATCCAAAGTACCTTCATCTTAAGAATTAAATCTATGATTTGGTTGATTTGCATAAAGGGTTCACTCCCATTAGTTGCAAACATGTTTTTTAAACATAGAATGTTGATTTTGCATAAAGGGTTCACTCCCATTGGTTGGAAACATGTTTTCTAAACATACAACATTGATTTGCATAAAGGGTTTACTCCCATTGGTTGCAAACATGTTTTCAAAACATACAGAGATGATATTGTATACACTTACAAAATAGAAGCTAGATTGGTGGTTAAAGATTGTAAACAACTTCACGGCGTTGATAATGTTGAAATCTTTTTCACCAAGTCGGAATGCTTGAACTATTTTGGATAAATCTAGCGATCATTGCATATGGCAATTGGAAAACGAAACACCTTACTCAATTGGACTTGTAGAAAGGAATTGTGTACATCACATAATGTAAAAGTTTTGGATGCTAGATAAAAGAGCAAGCTTAAGAAATATATTCGTAGATTAAAGCATGCAAGTGGGAATTGGACCATATTTTTCTAAAAGGCTATTGAGAAATCATACTTTATGAAAATATGGATCATCTTACAAATGAGGAGTTTAGTGGGAGCTAAGTCAAGTTTATTGGTTCTATATATGAGATACACATCTCTCTATTGAAAATGACATTCAAATTCTAAATAGTTAGATTGGAAAGTATTTGTCAATATTAGAACCATGGCGAAACTTAGAACATACTGGATTAAAGATCTATTGGATAGGATCTAAAGCGTTGTTTGGATTCTGTAAAAGTAATTACTAAATCAAACACAATTGAGAGACGCAAAAGAGACTCTCAACCCAAATGAGTAAGTCTAAGTTATGAATGCTTTAACTAAGTATAAAGCTAGGCTGTTATCACTAGAGTTAAGCATGAAGGACCTTGAAGAGGTGCCTTCACCTTATATCACATGGCAATGCCAAGACTTTAGCAAGATTCAATATCTCTTGAAACAGAATAAAGCTAAAAGTCACATGGATGGATTTTAAAATGCGAATGGTTTTTGCATTACAATCAATCATGTATATACATAATGATAACCAATTAAAAACCTAATTTTAGATTCACTTTAGAGGAGGATTACAAAAGAGCTTTGTTTGGGGGGCCATGGTTCATCTTGGATCATTACATAATGATAACCAATTGAAAACCTAATTTTAGATCATCAGTTAATACATTTGATAAAATAATGGTTTGGGTTAGATTTGCAGAATTACCGGTGGAATATTATGATAAGGACGCTTTGTTTAGCATTGAAAAAATCATAGGAAAAACCTATATATTAGGGTGGACTATGCGACGGATAAAATAACATGAGCTAGGTATGCACGAGTTTGTGTTGAAATAAATTTGGAAAAACCATTGGTAATGAAAGTTTGGGTCGGAGGAGATTTGCAATCCATAATATATGAAAATATAGATGCCTTATGTTTTGAGTGTGGAAAAATATGTCACATCAAGAAAAATTGTGCTAATATTACTAATAGAATTAATTTTGAAAAATATGATAATAATAATAATGGAAATTACCAAGAACTGGAGTTCCAGGCTCAAGCTACACTCATGCTGATAACGATATTAATGTTGGAGGAATAAATGAGAAAACAGAAAAGGATATGGATCAGCATGATTATGGCCCATGGACCTTAGTAACCAGTACGAGAAGTAACAACAGTAATAAACACATGGTAGATAATCCTAGAGGAAGAAATGCTGGAAATTCATTGAATAACTCAAAAATTAATGAGTACGGAAGAAATAAAAAATTTCCATTTAATGGCTCAAGAAATTTATCGGTGAATGCTCCCCTGCATGGGAAAGGTAATCACCCTTCATCTTCCGCCCAATCAAAAAATATTTCTACTCCAATTGAACAGCAAGAACATCTTCACAATAATGAAGCAAATATTTTGTCTACCTCCCTAAGGAATTCCAGTGACCAGAGTAAAGGTGTTTCTCAACACGTGGCCCAACTCTCGGAGCAAATGGATGCCCCCTTTCAGTTTCTTCCTCTGAAGTTCTTTTAAACCCTTCCGTCAACCACTCTTCAAACACCACTCTCTCTCTTCCTCTTACCTCTTCTTCTTCCTCTGCTCCATCTCCAACTATCAATCAACTTCCTTCTTCTCCTTTACCTCCCTATGGATCCAAATCAAGCCTAGAAATCGACATGCATGGAGTTGAATTAATTACCGACAACCACCTATCAGCGTTGCCCGGTTCAGTTTCGGAAAAGGAAGGATTATTGTAAAATACCAGTGAATATTCCAAGGAAACTTCCAGAGGATCCATGGGAGATGATCTTAGGTTATGATACATATAACTGAATATAAATCATGTAGAAAAACCATTAAAGCCAGGAATCCAAATTAATTGCCACATAACAATTAGCATAATTAGGATGCATACTCTTTGTAGCGTGCCCTTCCTTGCTGCCCCCGAACCGAACAAGTACAAGCCTTTAGGACTCCAAGTGTTGTCCCTCCGTAGAAAGTCCACAGCACGTCCGGATCCGCCGTAGGTTTGACTAACTAGAATCGCCCTTAAGGTACTATCATTTTCGGCTGATTTGAGGCAAATAAGTGACTGAATTTTTTGCTTAAAATTCTCTCTTTTTGAATACTTGAAACTCGTTATAAATTGTGAGCATTAATCACATATTTATAGGCTATGGAAAAGGTATTGGAATCCTACTACGAAACGAATTAATTAACTAGAATCTAATTAAAACTCTATTAATTAATTTATCCAATAGGAATAGGAATTTAATCATTAAACGAATCCTACACGATTTAGGTTTCGTACGGAAGCACAAACACTTACACGAGCATGACCCGCAAGCGCAGGCTATGCCCGCGCAAAGCCCACGGAGCCACGAAGCCCACGCGAGTGCGCTGCAGCCTAGGCGCGCGGTGGGCCTGGCGCAGCCTTGGGCTGTTTGTGTGGCGTGCCTTGCTTGCTGGACGTGGGCCTGTCTTCGTGCTGGGCCTTCGTCTAGCAAGCTCGTCCGATGCTAATTCGTAAGACGCGCTTCCGATTAATTTTCCGATTCCGGAATTCATTTCCGATACGAACAATATTTCGCATTTCCGATTCCGGAATTAATTTCCGTTTCGAACGAATATTTAATATTTCCGATTCCGGAATTATCTTCCGATTCCGATAATATTTCCGATTCCGACAATATTTGCGTTTCCGGCAATATTTCAGATTTCGGCAATATTTCCATTTCCGATAATATTTTCGGATACGTACCATGTTTCCGTTTCCGGCAACATCTACGACTTGGATAATATTTATATTTCCGTTTCCGGCAATATCATCGTTTCCGGAGTATTCATTTATTTGCCTTTGACGATCTCAGCTCCCAGTGAAACCAAGATCCGTCGATTCCGAATATCCATAGATGGATTATTTAATGCCATTAAATACTTGATCCGTTTACGTACTATTTGTGTGACCCTACGGGTTCAGTCAAGAGTAAGCTGTGGATTAATATCATTAATCCACTTGAACTGAAGCGACCTCTAGCTAGGCATATAATTGACTTGATCTCACTGAATTATTAACTTATATAATTAACACTGAACCGCATTTATTAGACTTACCATTAAATGCATACTTGGACCAAGGGCATTATTTCCTCCAGTCTCCCACTTGTCCTTAGGGACAAGTGTGCATTTCCTAATTCCTTTGTCACTCGATGCTTGCTCTTGAACATAAGGTAAGAGTTGTCATCCTTATTATGTCCAGAGGTGTTTCTCGGTTTCAGAGTTCAACTTATCAAATAAACAGATAATCATAGCCTATGATTCATCTGAGCACGGCCATGCATTTTACAGTTTCTAGCTCTCCGAGTGGCCTTGTACAACTTTTTAGCATCTTATCCGGATTTATGGGAGGACAATCCCAATCTTGCGATCTTGAGATTAGACTTCGTTTGATAGGTGATTACCGAGCGTTGCCTTTATAGCCTCCTTTTACGGTGCGACGGTTGACAACGTCAAAGTAAGCAGTTCTCAAACAAGTAATCTGAAATCACTCAGGTATTGAGGATTAGTGTCTAATAATTTTAATGAAATTTACTTATGATAGATTTTCATCTCTTACAGCAAAGTTTCATAGGTCTGTCCGATACTAGTCTTCCCAAAGTAAGTATCTATGCAAATGATTGCGACATTGCCATGTCCACATAGTTCAAGAAACAGAACTACTAGTCATCTTGCATTCCAGTCGTCTAACGTTTTCTATGTGTCCATCTTTATAGAAAACTCCGACCAGGGACCATTTTCAACTTTTGACATTCAAGTTCACTTGATAGACATTTCTTAGTCACAGGACTGGTCCGAAAAGTCTATCTTGAATATATCGTCAAATTGAAGGTACTCACCATTTAATACTAAACCAAGATTAAATGGAATGTGAAAATACATTTCATATATGATAAATGTTCAACCCCAATGTTTTACAACCATGGGCCTCGAACCCATCTTTAAAACAATTAGTGGAATTCAAAACTATGCTTGATTTCCAGTGCCACAATGTGAGTGTTGTTTCTCACTTGTTGAATAGGTTTAGTTATCATGCTTTGCCAATCTTAATATCCTTTTCATCGAATGTTCTTCGAGACAAGATGATAAGATCTTTTGAGTTTTTATATTATGTGATCTAGTCTTTCTTACTTCGGTAGTGGTTGTAAGCATTTTGCAACGAAGAACCATCAAGTCAGCAGACATGTGATCCACCCAAGTTTAGTGAAGAACTCTTAACTTAAACAACCCTGTTTTATTGATTCTTAGGCAATAAGTACTTTTACTTCAACTGTTCAGGTTGCTAGTGATGCTTTGTTTGGATTTACTTATCCAAGCAGTTCACAGATATGCAGAAGACTTTCCATCTGTATCTCAGAACATAGAAATTAATAATTAATTTCCCACGCAACAACTTGATCATGGTCTCCAATCTATGTTGCCATTTCAAAACACGATGCATATAGCTCGTTCTTGCCAATGGTTAACTCCAAAGGAATCTTTCTTGATCCTTTGCCAGTGTTTATGCGTGTAGCATCAATATTTAGCACATCTTTATTTCCTTGAATCAAGAACTATTCCTATGTACCTTTTCAAGTACCATAAGTTGTTCTTGATCTCAATCTAGTTGATATTTACTTAGATCAATAGAGATTGGTATATGTTCGTCATGCCTAAAGTCATACGATACGTTTTTGGCGATCCTCATATTATATCATACATGATAAATTCTTTTGCAGAATAATTCCCAATTGAATTCTATTCATGTAACTCTAGCTCCTCTAGTTTCAGTAGATACTAAATCCAGCTAAATTCTTTGACATATAATATAGGTGAAGAATCTCATTAGATTCTTTGATGTTTAACTTAGTAAATGCTTATACATAGTTCAAACATTCTTTACTTAGATTTATTCACATGGGTCGAATATTTCTAATGGAGTATTTCGTGTTTGATTTAGTAAATGCCATTACTTAATCCAAAACAATATTATAAGATCTTTGTAAATAGATCTTAATACCCAGTATGTACTAAGTTTCGCCATGGTCCATCATTGATGAATAATTTCAAATCTAAGTCATTAGCATTTGAATGTTATTTCACAATAGAGAGATATGTGTGTGATACACATAGGACCAATTCAGTTTTATGTACTCCCACTAAACTTCTTATATATCTATAAGAATCATGTACATTTTATGAAACTAAAATAGTTATTAGCTTCACTAAAATACAGTTCTAATTCCCAATTGCTTGCTTAAATTTGTACTTAGATTTGATAAGCTAACTTTCATTTTTAAGTATTTATTTGGATCCACAAATCCTATGACACACTACAAGAAAAATGTGTTTTCGTGGCGATTACTTTGTAGCATTTTCACATTCGCTGTTATAGTTATATTATTAGGGAAATAATGTTGGTAACCGTACCAGTTTGCAATTTCCATAGTAACCTCTTGAGTAATCGCCACTAAAAGCCCAATAGAGTAACCCCGCTCTTATTTTCACGAACTTTACTCAAAATTTTCATTTCCCACTTCTTTGGCAGTTGTTCCCGCTTTGACTGTTTCTAGAACTAGGGTTAGGAACTCATATCAGTTGCTTTCTTTCAGATTTCGTTCGCTATCTTCTTCAATCGAGTCACAACAGTATCAGCAAATTAAGAGATACAATGTCGGGTATGCTTCGTTTTCTTTTCCCTCTCTCAATCTGCTCATACTATGAAATTTCTTATTTCTCTACAACGAAATGAATTTTATTCCTGATAGATTCAATTGTGAGTTTCAATTTAGGTTTTTGTTTTGTTTGATCTTCTCGGCATATATAGAAGGATTAAATCGTGGATTCTGACTTTCGTTTCTTTTTTATTTTTCATTTTTACACTCTTATTGACATATCAGTTTTCTTATTTAAATTCCTATTAGAAAAATGGTAGATTATTGTACTTTGTACTTCGTAAGCCATATAAAATAGTTCTACTCCTTTCTAGTCTCATGTGTGAAATTGTGTTGCTTCAAATTGTGCTTAAATTCAGAAATTATTATGGATGGTTAGCTATAAATCATGTTGTAAGTTGTTACCTCAAAGATTGCATATTGTACTTATGTTTGTTTTTGGAACACATGGCAGTAAATGAAATGAAATGAAGGGCCATGGAATCAGAGGTCCCGGAACTGGAGACACTACTAGGGAATGTTGAGCTTTAGGCTACTGATTTTGGTCTTTTATAAGCCTGGTTAGTTTCTTTTGGGTTTGGTCTTTTTATTACTAGTGTAATTAGTAGGTTTTGATCTTGCTATTTGGGTCTGATTTATGATACTGCTTTTGTTTTGTAGGAAATGTTAGTTGAATTTTGATTATATTTTGCATTGGTCCTTGATTTTGTAGATTCCTATGTAATATTAACTTGTTTATACAAGGGTTTAGCCTTTGAATTTATATGTTTGAGTGAACCCAAAGGATATGCGTTCCTTATTGTGTTTGCTGATTATTTCTTTAAAAAGTGTTTGATGAATGATCATGACACACTGTTAGGGAATTCTAGTTACATTCTTGAGTAAATACCTACCGAAGGATGAAATCGATTTGAATGGTTTGGAACTGATGATGGACAGATTATGTTAATTAGTAGTGAAGATGCAGAGAACCAATGTCATTCTAACGTCTCTTTAGGAGAAACCTAGTGTGTACATATTGTGCAGTTGCTTCCTTTTTCACAGCTGAAAGAGGGGACGGTCATGAGAAGGTTTTATTTTGATTCATAGTCGTACACTGTATTCAATAGAAGTTACAATGTCCAAGTTAGTGGTGAATCATATATTTGCTGATGATTTTTGTTATTGCAGTTTGTTGTGAAGCTAAGCTTTTCAGTAATGCACTGCGTTACTAGTCACTAGTGGTTCTTATAACTTCGCAAATTCATGCAATAACTGTCTCACTGTTTGGATATGAAATTAGGGATGAAAATATTCACACACATGTGTGCCTAATTCAATGTTGGTGGTTTGTATTTTACATTTAATTGTTGGGACAGACTCTGCAAACAAATTGTGACTTTAGCTGATTATGTGCAAACTTTCTCTTTCTCCTTATCCATCTTGATCTTTCTCTATTATGATTTACTTTTGAAGAAATTCAGGCATTAATTTGAAAAAATTTTGCTGATTACAGGAGGTGGTTGAAAAGTTGTATTTAGAGGTCAATATATTGCAAGACGAGGTAAAATATTTTCTATGTCCCCCCGGTACCCAACTTACTTTACTTGTTATATAGGGTGATGACTTTGTTATATTCTTATTCTTGAAATAGTATTATCTCTCTTTGGCTAGCTTTTTTTATAAAAGAGAAACATTTTCACGGTCAACCTTTTTTACTGCTGCAATTTTTGTTACGCTTTTTCCCTTGATACTTTGTCTTTTGGAAATTACTGATAGAGTAATCATTTTCTGCGTTTATATATTTCGCTGGTGGCTTCTTTAACTATGCAAATAGTATAGTTATTTACTTATTTTATGTTCTAATTTTTGAAATTACTTTCTGAATTAATCTGTCTCTTCCTTTACAGCTGGAAGGGGTTAGAACTGTGAAAGGATAAAGAATGAATTTCCCACAAAGAAGGTTGTTTTGGATGATCATGTTGAAGTTGAGAGAAGATTTAGACTTGTATTAGAAATATGCTTGGGGGCAAGATGAACTTCAGGTATTTCTTGGTGATACTTAGAACATGTCACTCTTATAGCTTAGTTATTCAAATGAAAAAAGCAACTAAGACTTCAACACTAACTAAATATACTCATCTACGAATTATAAGCTTTTGAAGTTCAATTACTCCACTTAAGCGACAAATGTTAAAATTAATTATCTGCACAAAAAACCTCATGATAAGAAGCTAATTTAACAAATGTCCATGAACCTAATATTCCGCTTGTTTTATACTGTAAAGGAAGAACAAATAAAAAAACAGTGATAGCTAAATCAAGATCATTTTTAAATAAAACCATTTGACATAGAATTATAAAGTGGTCCTACATGCAGCATCATGCAGATCAAGAAATAGAATAATTAAGAAGAGATAATCTAAGACTTAGGATATATGTCTATATAGTTTAAATGGTGGAAATATCGTATAAGTTGAAGTCACATAACACCTAATGCCAAAAATTTGAGAAAATAAAACAAAACAACCATATGTACTCTATCATAGTAGTCAACTGAATAGAGCTATTTAATAAAAGATGTTACCAGTCACATACCATATGTGTTTTTTGTTGTTGCAACAGTATCAAAGAGCACACTACCATAGTAGTCACTTTTGTCTTTCACCACAAGAAGTAAAAGAACCGATGACAGTAGTAAAATTCATCATTGCATAGTTCATTTTAAAGATCTGTAGATAAAAGAAAATGTCATTAATTATGTATTAGTTCATTGCAAAACAATAAGTAGGAGTATATACCCTGTACATTCATCCAGTCTTGCTAATTTAACCATCAAACCATATATCTATGAAGAGCAACAAACAAATATTTGAATATAATCAATCTAATTCAACAAAGTGCCTAAGAATAAAAAGGAGTAATATGCAGATGTTCCTTTGACCAGACTTAGACTCTTATGTTGTAGTTGGGTTCTTTTTTGCAACTGATATTTCTTGGAGTTGTTTGATGTATGATTTTCCCTCTCTCTGCTGCTGTGGTTTTATTTTGCAGAGAGGCTTCAGTTCCTGCAGTCCTGTAGGGGTTAGCTGCTTTGATTTTGATAGCTATTGCGCTGATCAGCTTTTTCTTCTGTTTCTGAAAGATGGTAAAGTCAGTTGTTGGTTCAGTTTGGATGATCTCCAGCCAACCCGGTATACTAGTCTTGAAAACATGTTTAACAACTATCGTAATCTACAAACTATCTCTGGTTTATGGGAAGCCAATTCACTCTATCTAATTGTCCTTTACCCTGCTTGATCAGAGCTGTCATTTTTGAATTTGAGTGATACACCTTTACAATGCGATGAACTTACTCAGCTTCTTTATCACTGTCTAAATCTTCTTACTCTTTGGGTACGCATCTATCTCCTTTTTTTTAATGTTAGATGAAATATCTATTTACTTGTGGAATACTGAGCAAATTAGCTACCTCTTTGTGTAGTCGATTATATAAGAGTATGATCCAAATTGTTGTTTTGGGAAGAAAATTGCAATTTCAAATTACATGGCCTCAATCTTCTTGAATGTGTCTGCATGATTGTCATTTCTCACGCTTCATTTTTGTTGATTCATAGCTTGGTTTATTCTTACATCTAAATGAACTTTAGTCTTCTAACTCAGTGTAAAATCTTGTCTCGATGCATTTACGTCATATGGATTGCCCTTTATCATTGATGATTTGACTTGCAGTTTGGTTGCTTGTAAACGGTCATAAACCTGTGTAATGGTTCTGCACTCGGGCATGACTATTTAAACATGTATGCTTGTTAATTCTCAGTTTTTGGTTTCTAGAATAGCTAGCATTAAAAATGGAGTTTTATACGGTTTCTATTATAATAAATAAATAAAAAGTTTAAAAGTGCAGAGTGTATCTAAGCTGTTTCTTGGCAGAGTAGAGAGGCTATTTCCAAATACATTAGAACGAAGCTAAAATTGTTGAAGGCACACTCACATTGTTTTATTTGAGGGTTTATTGTTAATAGGTGTAAATCAGAACAGATCAGGTCAGAACAAACTTATCAAAACAGAACTGGTCTGAACAACATTGATCAGAACAGAACTGGTCTGAACAGAACTGATCAGAACAGAATTGGTCTGAACATAACTGATCTGATCTGAATAGATTAGTCTTTCTAAAACGTGCTGGCTTTGAGGTTTTTGATTATATAGATGTTGAAAGTGAGTGAGACTAGGTGAATGAGCAAATCCTTGTTGTTGGAAAGGAGGAGGTCAGAAATTGGAACTAACTTCCTGTTGTTGCGCATGGGAATCCCCTACAACATGAACTTCATGCTCATGTATTTTTCTTTGTTATCATTTTCTCTACTAGGGCGGTAAAATTGGCTACTTGTTGCTCGAGCTTAGAGTTACCCACCTCCTTAACCTGATGTAATGAAGCGGACTTAGTACGACCTTTACTTCCACAATATTGAGAGTTTGAAGCCATGTTTGCAATCAACTTCTTTGCTTCATTCGATGTCTTATCAACCAGTGCCCCACCACTTGCAGCATCAATCATGTTTCTATCCCCAAGTGTCAATCCTTCATAGAAATACTGCACTAGTAGTTGTTCATTGACCTAATCTGTTACAGGCGTGTTATACTGATATTTTCTTGTTGCATGGTAATAATGGCAGAATCCTGATTTCACACCATACCTATAGTCATTGGCTAAGTGAAAGACACACAAAAATTAGGTCAGAACTAAAATTCAACATTATAGCACCCTATACAAATCTAGGTCGTGAATATATTCATTCCAGTTCACCGCACTATTACTTCTGCTTCTTGACTTGATTGGTTGTCTGAAAGTGGTTGTTTCACTGGTAAAGGCCGAAAGTGGTAAAGGCCGAAAGTGGCTATTTCGGTACCGTCTCCCAAGGTTGTGTTGCTGAAATTGGTTGTCTGAGATTGTGTAATGAGGGAATTGAAGAGGGATTTGAGGTTTGGGTGTATAAACCAGATGGGTCTGGGAATTTTGGCCTATTGTACAATGATGTAATGGCATCCCAATTTACGCTAATCGTTTGGCTTGCTATTTGTATGGTATGTTGCGGTGTATTGATTGTAGAGTAATGTTTTCATACAAGTGATATTAATTATAGTACATTCTTTTGACTTGCAGATAACTCTTTATTTGGCAAGCGGTGAAGTCAGAATTATTTGGGGAAGCACATGACGTTATCGAGTTATATTGTATTAGTTGCTTCGTTGTTGCATTGTAGTAGTTAATTAGTTATTTATCTAGCTTGTCATTGCAGATTAGTATATAACATTTTCTTAGGTTTTTAAGACTATTAGACAATTATATATCACCTATGTAATGACTTACTTTGTATGACTTATTTATTTATAATATTATTTTTATCTTATAATTATTTGTGATTATACTCATTTATAATTATAATTGTCAATATGCTTGACAGCGACAACTTTTGACAAGCCATTGTAAAACTAAATTATAGTATGATCTATTTTGTAGCGATTATAATCGTCGCTATAGACTGTCAATTTGGATTGTTATTTTAGCAAATGTATCAATTACGAGATTAATAGTATCACTTAAATTTGCAACAAAGAGTAACCTATAGTAGTGATTATAATCGATACGATAAGTATCTAATAACGTCTATTGCATTCGCTACTATAACTACCAATAGTATCGATTCTTTTGCTACTAAAACTAATGTATTTGGTATATGAAATCAGGGAATTATAGCGATTATAATCGCTACAATAATCGATACTAATATACATAGTATTTCGTATCGATTATTTTGGTCTACCCCATTGAATGTACTAATCGCTACTAAAGGTTATGGCAACGGTAGCTACCGCCTCGAATAGCTAATTGATGGGGAATGTTTTCGTAGAGAATATATTCGCTACTAAAGGCCAATATAATCACCACGAAAGCCCTTTTTTCTTGTAGTGACATGCCATGTACATAGTTTCTTCCAACATTTGATTGAGGAATACGTTTTGTCATCCAATTGACATATGTACCAATATGCAATCATTGCTTGAATTATAGACTTGAGCATTACGATTATGCCTGATGTTTCAACACAATCCACGCCGTGAATTTGCTTGTAACCTTTAGCAACTAATCTAGCTTTGTGTGTGAACACAATTCCATGTTTGATGGTTTTTATCCTTAAAACCAATTTGCAACGAATAGGTGTTTAATCTATTCTTGAAAATCAACAAGTTTTAAATTTTGTCATCAAAACATTAAGTATGTTTTATGGCCTTTAACCGTCTAAAACATTGAGTCTATATATGGCCTCTAACCATTTTAGGGAATCTATATTTCGTCATAGCTTTCTTACAAGTCACAAACTCATTAATGATAATAGTTTGACTGCAAGTTGTAGGTTTCTTCGCTATCTAATAGAAGAATCGCATAGTTTTAGTGACCTGAACTCTATGTTTCTTCACTATCAAATAGAAGAATCTCATAGTTTCAGTGATTTGAACTCTATGCCTACTTGGGTATAGAACATCAAACAATAGAATATCAATAGCCACTTGAAAGTCCTTTGAATATTCCGTTCTCCTTGAAGCACTTCTAAAGTTCTTAATGAATAAGTGTTTGGGTTTTCTGAAGAACTTCGAAAAGCCTCCGGAATGTCCATTTATGTTTGTTGTTCGCCTCGAAGACTTTCGAGGTCTATTTTCTCCCACTTGTCATTTTGGAAACGAATCTCCAAAAGGACATTATTTCGAGCAAACAAACATTATGTTCTCAAAAATTCATGGTAGAAACAATACCCTTGTGTCTCATTTCAATAAATCACAATGAAACATATATCTATTCTTGGGCCTTAGTTTGTTGAATAACAAACGCTAAGCTCCCACTGAGTTTAGGAACTCTAGATATATATTATGAAAAGATATTCTGAAATTACTTTTCAATAGCTTTGACGAATTTGGTTTAGTTTGGTGGTGGTTGAGCATTTTGTTTAGAAATTATAGGAAAAATCTTTATGATTCATCATTGATCGAATCAAGTACTAATTGACTTCGATCATTCCAACGTAGATATGCTATATCTTATGAATCTAGATCTTGAAATTACAACACACAATCATTGATGATCATTTTTGGTCTCAAGTAATCATCAACATGACCTAACCTAGATCTTTATGATTTCTTTCCATGTGGATTTTATACTTCTGGATCTTTCAACTATCCAAACGGATTCAAACTTATATCACTGAGTAAATAAACCAACATTCACTCAAATCTAGGTGAAATAATAAAGTCATAAAATCTTTCTTTAGCTTTGAACTCTATTGTCTAGGAGTTATAACAATAGTTCATATCTTTTGTTACTTTCAACATGTAAGACTAACTCGTCTTGAATGATCTGGAAATCAATCAACTTTCAAAAGTCCATCAAAATAGAGCTTTAGAACGTTAACTGGTTAATATGGTCTAAGCAACAATACCAAATATTAGTGGAACTCAAATCAAGGGGTTGATTTGAACCTAGTAAAGTTTTTATTGTTAAAGAGTTGTTTGTTTTAATCAAGCATATTTAGTCAACCCGTAAATCACCATTTCATTCAAATAAACAAACAAACAAACATTGTTTTTGTTTTTCTTGAACGCGAGTCTTTTGTGTTTGAAGCAGATATTTAGGTATGCTGATTATGGAACAAAATAGCCATTAAGTTCCAGCCTTTGAAAGGACTTAAAACAAACTAGATGACCCTACAACTAATGTAGCATTGCCATGCTTCATTTCCCACTTGTAGGTCATTAGTGTATCCTAGCTTCCATTGTTTAAGTTATTACCGAAGTAAGAACATCAAGCGGTATATGATACCAAGGAAGTTTGATTGCTAGGTTACTTTTATTTAAACATAAATTTATAGGTAGAAACGGAATTGCAAATTCCTTTCCTTTGTTCCTTGTTTTCCTATTTCTTGTACCCTTTCTAATAGCCTTAAGAATTGAATTCTCTAGTGTTGACTTTTATACTTTGTTAGACATGTCTAATGTCACTCAAACAAAGTTCTTACCATTTTATTTATGTTGAATATTTTGCTTCAACTAGATGATCTTACCAGAAGCTTCTAAAGTTCTCTAAGCATCGATCTATTCGAATGTCTAGGGACTAGACTCATTCGAGAATTAAATGGTCAAAGATATTAGGTTGTTAACCATTGGTAAAGCTGAGCGTTTAAACTCAATGCTTTATGATCTCAAAACTGAAGGAAATAATGCCCTTGGTCCAAGTATGCATTCTATGTTAAGTCTAATAAATGCGGTTCAGTATTAATTAACAAGTTAATAATTCAGTGAGATCAAGTGAGCTGAATGCCTAGCTAGAGGCCGCTTCAGTTCAAGTGGAATTAATGATATTAATCCACAGCTTACTCTTGACTGAACCCGTAGGGTCACACAAATAGTACGTAAACGGATCAAGTATTTAATGGCATTAAATACTCCATCTATGAATATTCGGAACCGACGGATCTTGGTTTCAGTGGGAGCTAAGATCGTCACAGGCAAGAAATGAATACTCCGGAAACGATGATATTGCCGGAAACGGAAATATGGATCGTATCGGAAATATGAATATTATCCAAGTCGTAGATGTTGCCGGAAACGGAAACATGGTACGTATCGGAAAATATTATTGGAAATGGAAATATTACCAGAATCGGAAATATTGCCGGAAACGGAAATATTGTCAGAATCGGAAATATTGCCGGAATCGGAAAATAATTCCGAAAACGGAAATATTAAATATTTGTTCGAAACGGAAATTAATTCCGGAATCGGAAATATTAAATATTGTTCGTATCGGAAATAGATTCCGGAAATGGAATTTTAATCGGAAGCGTATCGTACGAATTAGCATCGGACGAGGCCTGCCGGACGAAGGCCCAGCACGAAGCCAGGCCATCGCCCAGCAAGCACGCACGCCACAGCCCAGCGCGCACAAGGCCACGCATGCGTGGGCCGCGCTGCGTGGGCTGCTGCTCGCATGCGTGGGCAGCCCTTGTGGCTGCCGTGTGTGTGTGAGTTTGAGCTCATGCGAGATTCCTGAATCTGCAAGAGTCAGTGTATGATTAAATGTCTATTCCTATTGGATAAATTGATTAAGTAGAATTCATGTAGAATTCTAATTCCAATTAATTCGCATCCTACTAGGATTACGATTCCTTTTCCATAACTCTATAAATAAAGGCCTAGGGGTCATAATTTATACATAAGTTTCAAAGTATTCAAAAGTGAGGTTTTTGAGAGAAAATTCAAACACCCATCTTGCCCCAAAAGTGCCGAATTTTCTGAGTACCTTAAGGGCGATTCTAGTTGGTCAATCTTAAGGCGGATCCGGACGTGCTGTGGACTTTCTACGGAGGGACGACACTTGGAGTCCTAAAAGACTTGTTCTTGTTCGGTTCGGGCGCAGCTAGGGAAGGCACGCAACAAAGAGTATGCATCTAATTATGCTATATGATTATGTGTAAATAATATGTTTCCTGGGTTAATGGTTGTTTCCGCATGATCTATGTAAATGTCATATGTATCATAACCTGACAGTGGTATCACGAGCCCCTTATTATTTTCATAATCTAAATTGCATGAACATGGTTAAATATTACAAATTTGCAAGAATTAAAAGGGGTGATTAATTTTCGTAATTGTTAATTAATTGCAAATTGCGTTTATTTAAATATATGTACGCAGTTTTTCGGCAGTTTCTTCATTACTCATCCGAATTGAGTGATTTTTGTGTCAATTCCGTATGTAAAAGGCATTCTAAAATTTTGACAAAAATAGTATTTTTCTGCCGAACCCAGAATTCTCAAATTCGAAGCCTAACTATGACTTTTCGAAGGTTTTAGTTTTTCGGATGCAAAATTTCGTAAATTTAAGATGTTAAATTAAATATTTGCGATTCCTGTTGATAAATCTTGAATTTTTGATTGACCTATTGCATATGTTTAACAAGTTTGAATGCCTAGTCTTGTTAATTATGCAATTTAATTTGTAATTATGATTAATTTGTTGAAAATTAGAATAATTTAGAATTAATTTGATTTTCATAATTAATTGTAATTTAATTAGAAACCTATGATTAAAAACCACCATAAAAATTGTAAATTTACGATAAATTTTAAATTTTTATGACCTAGACTTGAATCCATATCAATCGGAAATCAATTGGATAATAAATTTTCGATTTTTCGCCCTAAAATTATGAAATTAATATTATTTATTAATTTGTCATTAATTTTAAATATAAATTTTAAATTTTATGCGATTCGTTCAAATAACTTGCACGCACGAAGCAATGGACGCTTCGTGTTACCCTTAAGGGGTGTTGTATAATGCGGGCATGCGACGACGAGCAAGGGAGCTCGTCGCCCGTGCGGCACGAATGCAATGAGCAAGGGCGTAGTGCACGAGCACAAGGCAGCAGCCCTGCCTTGTGTCGTGTGCCACGAGCAATGAACGGATGGGCATGGGCGAGGGGCGAGCCAAGGCAGTCGCGTGTGGGCAGCAAGCGAGCTGCGCCACAGCGCGCGCTGCCTCGCACAACAGCGCGCAGCCTCGTGCGCAGCGAGCGCAAGCTCGCGTGCCACGAGCGCTGCGCCCAGCATCACTCGCGCGCACCAGCGAGCGATCTCGCGCGCCAGCGCGCGATCTCGCGCGCCAGCGAGCGATGCAGCGCCCCAGCGAGCGATGGCTCGCGCGCACCAGCGAGCGATCTCGCGCGCCAGCGCGCGATCTCGCGCGCCAGCGAGCGATGCAGCGCCCCAGCGAGCGATGGCTCGCGCGCACCAGCGAGCGCGGTAACGCGCGCGCGCTGCGAGCGATAGCTCGCGTGCGGTGGGCGCTGTGCGGAGGCTTGCGTATGGGAAAGCAGCAGCTATGCAACGAGCGCATGGGCTGCGCGCACATGGCCAGCAATGGCTGTGTGCGTACGGCCCATGGGCGTGCAACGCGTAGGGTGTTTGCGTTTCGATTAGATCGTTTTGAATGTTTAATTTGAAAATTTCAGTTCACGTAATTTTAATTAATTTTAAAAATTAATAATTTGAATTAATTTCTTGGATTTTAATTTTGAATATTATAATTATAATAAATGGAATTTATTCTAATTATTTTACTAAAATTAAAATCATGAATTAATTTAAATGCGACTGAAATTAAATTAAATTTTGGATTCAATTATAAATTTATATGAGCTTTAAATTTTAATTAAATTTGTATGTTTCCGGTTAGACTAGAAATACAATTTTATGTTTAAAATTAGTAAAGCATATGAATTTATTGGTTTGAGTGGGAGCACTTTTTAGTCATAAACTCTTGATTAGGTCTACAAATCCTTAAGGTTAAAACAACTCGATTAGAATTAATAAGGACTGAATAATTGGTAGATTATTGGTGCCCTTGATTAATTGCTGCAAATGTTTACGTGATGCATAATGTGTTTAACTAACCAGCTATGTGGGCCATTCATGATAATGAATGGGTGAATGGTATATATTGTATATGTACTGTTTTGCAGGTTATGAAGTGACTAGTATGGCCCAAATAGGATAGAAAATATGGTCTGCGTACCATTAATTTGAATGTAATTGGTCTAAAGTACCAAAGTTGTTTTTCAATTCAAATATGGTCTGCGTACCATCAAATAGTTGTAATTAGTTATAACTTATCCTATTTGAAGAAAATGGTGCCTCCCACGGAGATTTTCAAGACGGACTTTGAAGTCAAAGCTTCAAGATGAAGTCGGGCCATACTAGATCACAAATATCTTATGCATGTTTTAAGTTATTTATTGCTTTAAATATGTCTTAAAATGCATGAGATCAAAAGCTTGATTATGTTGCATGATTAAGGATTTTAGTTCACTTAAAATCTAACCAACATAGTAAGAGCCTTAAGTTCCAAACTTAAAAAAATTGAGTTAAAAGGTGCCATGCCAAAATATACACTTGCTTGGATATCCTTTACATCAATCTAGTAATAGTTTTCGCTCAGCGAGGTGTTACTTATTGGTCCTAAAGGGGCAAGGTACACAAATAATTGTGAGTACATGTTAGTTTTGGTGAAACTCAACGATATAAGTAAGGAGTCCTTTTATGTCGTGGCAAATTCGATAGGTTTACCTAATAAGTTCTTAGACGTACCTATCAACCAAGAGTAGTTTCTAGACTATTAGCAAAAGGCTTTTGCTTACCTAAAATGTTTTAGAATTGAGTCGACAAACTGTGCTTAATTCTTCAATGGTTTTAGGATCTTGGAATCATTTTATTCACACCTGCCGGAACACATAATTCGAATAAAATGCTAATAACTTGTTTGAATTGCATGGTTGCTTTAATTTCAAGTTATTATTCATGATAAATGTTTAGACTTTGCATGCTTCAATGAATGTTTTAATTATTGTTTATAATTAAATATCTTGCACTGCGGTAAATCCTTTTAGAAAGGTAACAGTAAATTTCCTCGATTGGTAGTGAATCCAAGAACGATTCACGGAAAAGAGAGAAAGTGAGCAATTTAAAATGTACGTTTCTTATAGCGACTTTTATGGTTGTTTTCGAATATCAAAATCGAATGGCAAACCAATTGGTGCTTGTGAATTCAAAATACACTGTAGTTTTGGAACATAGAGCATTGAGTTTAATACGCTCAGCTTTACCAATGGTTAACAACCTAATATCTTTGTCCATTTAATTCTCGAATGAGTCTAGTCCCTAGACATTCGAATAGATCGATGCTTAGAGAACTTTAGAAGCTTCTGGTAAGATCATCTAGTTGAAACTTAATATTCAACATAAATTAAATGTAAAGAACCTTGTTGGTGACATTGGAATGTCTAACAAAGTATAAAAGTCAACACTAGAGAATTCAATTCTTAAGACTATAAGAAAGGGTACAAGAAATAGGAAAACAAAGGAACAAATGAAAGGAATTTACGATTCCGGTTCTACCTATAAGTTTATGTTTAAAGAAAAGTGACCTAGCAATCAAACTTCCTTGGTATCATATACCGCTTGAGGTTCTTACTTCGGTAATAACTCAAACAATGGAAGCTAGGATACACTAATGACCTACAAGTGGGAAATGAAGCATGGCAATGCTACATTAGTTGTAGGGTCATCTAGTTTGTTTTAAGTCCTTTCAAAGGCTGGAACTCAATGGCTATTTTGTTCCATAATCAGCATACCTAAATTTCTGCTTCAAACACAGAAAGACTCACATTCAGAAGAACAAAAACAATGCTTGTTTGTTTGTTTATTTGAATGAAATGGTCAATTACTGGTTGAGTCAATATGCTTGATTAAAACAAACAACTCTTTAAAGAACTTTACTAGGTTCAAATCAAACCCTTGATTTGAGTTCCATTAAATCTTTGGCATTGTTGCTTAGACCATATCAACAAGTTAACATTCATAAGCTCTATTTTGATGGACTTTTGAAAGTTGGTTGATTTCTAGATCAACTTAAGACAAGCTAGTCTTACTTGTTGAAAGTAACAAAGAATATGAACTATTGTTAGAACGCCTAGACGATAGAGTTCAAAGCTAAAGAAAGGTTTTATGACTTTATTATTTCACATGGATTTGAGTGAATATAGGTTTATTTACTCAAATGTGATATAAGTTGAATCTGTTTGGCTAGTTCAAAGATTCAGAAGTATAAAATCCACTCGGCAAGAAATCATAAAGATCTAGGTTAGATCATGTTGATGATTACTTGAGACCAAATATGATCATCAATGATTGTGTGTTGTAATTTCACAATCTAGCTCCGTAAATATGGCATATCTACGTTGGAATGATCGAAGTCAATTAGTACTTGATTCGATCAATGATGAATCATAAAGACTTTTCCTATAATTTCTAAAACAAAATGCTCAACTACCACCAAACTAAACCAAATTCGTCAAAGCTATTGAAAAGTAATTTCAGAATATCTTTTCATAATATATCTAAAGAGTTCCTAAACTCAGTGGGAGCTTAGTGTTTGTTATTCAACAAACTAAGGCCCAAGTATAGATATATGTTTCATTGTGATTTATTCAAATGAGACACAAGGGTATTATTTCTACCACGAATTTTTGAGAACATAATGTTTGTTTGCTCGAAATAATGTCCTTTTGGAGATTCGTTTCCAAAATGACAAGTGGGAGAAAATAGACCTCGAAAGTTTTCGAGGCGAACAACAAACATAAACGGACATTCCGGAGGCTTTTCGAAGTGCTTCAGAAAATCCGAACTTATTCTTTAAGACTTTAGAAGTGGCTTTAAAGAATAGACATCTCTTAGAAACTTTACAAGTGCTTCAAGGAGAACAGAATATTCAAAGGACTTTAAGTGGCTATTGATATTCTAATGTTTGATGTTCTATACCCAAGTAGGCATAGAATTCAAGTCACTGAAACTATGAGATTCTTCTATTAGATAGTAAAGAAACATAGAGATCAGGTCAATGAAACTATGAGATTCTTCTATTAAAATAGTGAAGAAACCTACAACTTACAGTCAAACTATTATCATGTAGATTAATGAGTTTGTGACTTGTAAGAAAGCTATGACGAAACCCAGATTCCCTAAAATGGTTAGAGGCCATATATAGACTCAAATGTTTTAAATGGTTAGAGGCCATAAAACATACTCAATGTTTTGATGACAAAATTGAAATTTTGTTGATTTGCAAGAATAGTTTCACACCTATTGGTTGCAAGTTTGTTTTAAGGATAAAAACCATCAAACATGGAATTGTGTTCACACACAAAGCTAGATTAGTTGCTAAAGGTTACAAGCAAATTCATGATGTAAATTGTGTTGAAACCTCATGCATAATCGTAATGCTCAAGTCTATAATTCAAGCAATGATTGCATATTGGTACATATAGCAATTGGATGACAAAACGTATTCCTCAATCAAATGTTGGAATAAACTATGTACATGGTATGTCATAGGATTTGTGGATCCAAATAAATGCTTGAAAGAGAAAGCTAGCTTATAAAATCTAAGTACAGATTTAAGCAAGCAATTGGGAGTTGGAACTGTATTTTAGTGAAGCTAATAAGTATTTTAGTTTCATAAAATGTACATGATTCTTATAGATGTATAAGAAGTTTAGTGGGAGTACATAAAACTTAATTGGTCCTATGTGTATCACACACATGTCTCTCTATTGTGAAATAACATTCAAATGCTAATGACTTAGATTTGAAATTATTCATCAATAATGGACCATGGCGAAACTTAGTACATACTGGGTATTAAGATCTATTTACAAAAATCTTATGATATTGTTTTGGATTAAGTAATGGCATTTACTAAATCAAACACGAAAGTCTCCATTGGAGATATTCGACCCATGTGAATAAATCTAAGTAAAGGATGTTTGAACTATGTATAAGCATTTACTAAATTAAACATCAAAGAGTCTAAATGAGATTCTTAACCTATATTATATGTCAAAGAATTTAGCTGGATTCAGTATCTGCTGAAATTGAATAAGCTAAAGTTACATGAATAGAATTCAATTGGGAATTATTCTGCAAAAGAATTTATCATGTATGATATAATATGAGGATCGCCAAAAACGTATCGTATGACTTTAGCCATGACGAACATATACCAATCTCTATTGATCTAAGTGAAGATCAACTAGATTGAGATCAAGAATACTTATGGTACTTGAAAAGGTACATAGGAATAGTTCTTGATTCAAGGAAATAAAGATATGCTAAATATTGATGCTACACGCAGAAACACTGGCAAAGGATCAAGCAAGACCCCTTTGGAGTTAACCATTGACAAGGACGAGCTATAGAGCATCGTGTTTTGAAATGGCAACATGGGTTGGAAACCATGAGTTGTTGCGTGGGAAATTAAAATAATGATTTCTATGTTCTAAGATATAGTTGAGAGTATTCCACATATCTGTGAACTGCTTGGATAAGTAATTCCAAAACAAAGCATCACTAGCAACCTATAAAGTTGAAGTAAAAGTAATTATTGCCTAAGAAGCAATAAAACAGGGTTGTTTAAAGTTCTTCACTGAACTTGGGTAGATCACCTATCTGCTGGCTTGATGGTTCTTCATTGAAAAATGCGTGGAACCACTCTTGAAGCAAGAAAAACGTCTGCTAACTTAATGGTTCTTCATTGCAAAATGCGTAGAACCACTAATGTAGTAAGAAAGACTAGATCACATAATAAACAAACTCGAAAAGATCTTATCATCATATCTCGAAGAACATTCGATGAAAAGGATATTAAGATTGGCAAAGCATGATAACTAAACCTATGCAACAAGTGAGAAGCAACACTCACATTGTAGCACTGGAAATCAAGCATAGCTTTGAATTCCATGAATTGTTTTAGAAGATGGGTTTGAGGCCCATGGTTATAAAAATTGGGGTTGAACATTTATCATATATGAAATGTATTTTCATATTCCATTTAATCTTGGTTTAGTATTAAATGATGAGTCCCTTCAAATTTGACGATATATTCAAGATAGACTGTCAGGACCAGTCCTGTGACTAAGAAATGTCTATCAAGTGAACTTGAATGTCAAAGGTTGAAAATGGTCCCTAATCGGAGTTTTCTATAAAATTGGACGCATAGAAAACGTTAGACGATTAGAATGCAAGATGACTAGTAGTTCTGTTTCTTGAACTATGTGGACATGGCAATGTCATAATCATTTGCATAGATACTTACTTTGGGAAGACTAGTATCGGACAAGACCTATGAAACTTTACTGTAAGAGATGAAAGTCTGTCATAAGTAAATTTCATTAAATTATTAGACACTAAATCCTCAATACCTGAGTGATTTGAGATTACTTGTTTGAGAACTGGTTGCTTTGACGTTGACCAACCGTCGCACCGTAAAAGGAGGCTATAAAGGCAACGCTCAGGTAATCACCTATCAAACGAAGTCTAATCTCAAGATCGCAAGATTGGGATTGTCCTCCCATAAATCGGGATGAGATGCTTAAAAGTTGTACAAGGCCACTCGGAGAGCTAGAAACTGTGAAATGCATGGCCGTGCTCGGATGAATCATAGGCTATGATTATCTGTTTATTTGATCAGTTGAACTCTGAAACCGAGGAACACCTCTGGACATAATAAGGATGACAACTCTTACCTTATGTTCAAGAGCAAGCATCGAGCGACAAAGGAATTAGGAAATGCACACTTGTCCCTAAGGACAAGTGGGAGACTGAAGGAAATAATGCCCTTGGTCCAAGTATGCATTCTATGTTAAGTCTAATAAATGCGGTTCAGTATTAATTAACAAGTTAATAATTCAGTGAGATCAAGTGAGCTGAATGCCTAGCTAGAGGCCGCTTCAGTTCAAGTGGAATTAATGATATTAATCCACAGCTTACTCTTGACTGAACCCGTAGGGTCACACAAATAGTACGTAAACGGATCAAGTATTTAATGGCATTAAATACTCCATCTATGAATATTCGGAACCGACGGATCTTGGTTTCAGTGGGAGCTAAGATCGTCACAGGCAAGAAATGAATACTCCGGAAACGATGATATTGCCGGAAACGGAAATATGGATCGTATCGGAAATATGAATATTATCCAAGTCGTAGATGTTGCCGGAAACGGAAACATGGTACGTATCGGAAAATATTATTGGAAATGGAAATATTACCAGAATCGGAAATATTGCCGGAAACGGAAATATTGTCAGAATCGGAAATATTGCCGGAATCGGAAAATAATTCCGAAAACGGAAATATTAAATATTTGTTCGAAACGGAAATTAATTCCGGAATCGGAAATATTAAATATTGTTCGTATCGGAAATAGATTCCGGAAATGGAATTTTAATCGGAAGCGTATCGTACGAATTAGCATCGGACGAGGCCTGCCGGACGAAGGCCCAGCACGAAGCCAGGCCATCGCCCAGCAAGCACGCACGCCACAGCCCAGCGCGCACAAGGCCACGCATGCGTGGGCCGCGCTGCGTGGGCTGCTGCTCGCATGCGTGGGCAGCCCTTGTGGCTGCCGTGTGTGTGTGAGTTTGAGCTCATGCGAGATTCCTGAATCTGCAAGAGTCAGTGTATGATTAAATGTCTATTCCTATTGGATAAATTGATTAAGTAGAATTCATGTAGAATTCTAATTCCAATTAATTCGCATCCTACTAGGATTACGATTCCTTTTCCATAACTCTATAAATAAAGGCCTAGGGGTCATAATTTATACATAAGTTTCAAAGTATTCAAAAGTGAGGTTTTTGAGAGAAAATTCAAACACCCATCTTGCCCCAAAAGTGCCGAATTTTCTGAGTACCTTAAGGGCGATTCTAGTTGGTCAATCTTAAGGCGGATCCGGACGTGCTGTGGACTTTCTACGGAGGGACGACACTTGGAGTCCTAAAAGACTTGTTCTTGTTCGGTTCGGGCGCAGCTAGGGAAGGCACGCAACAAAGAGTATGCATCTAATTATGCTATATGATTATGTGTAAATAATATGTTTCCTGGGTTAATGGTTGTTTCCGCATGATCTATGTAAATGTCATATGTATCATAACCTGACAAAAACTATAGTGTATTTTGAATTCACAAGCACCAATCGGTTTGCCATTCGACTTTGATACTCGAAAACAACCATAAAAGTCGCTAAAAGAAATGTACATTTTAAATTTCTCATTTTCTCTCATTTCCGTGAATCGTTCATCGATTCACTACCAATCGAGGAAATTTACTGTTACCTTTCTAAAAGGATTTACTGCAGTGCAAGATATTTAATTATAAACAATAATTAAAACATACATTGAAGCATGCAAAGTCTAAACATTTATCATGAGTAATAACTTGAAAATTAAAGCATTCATGCAATTTAAACAAGTCATTAGCATTTTATTCGAATTTATTATTCCGGCAGGTGTGAATAAAATGATTTCAAGATCCTTAAATCATTGAAGAATTAAGCACATTATGTATTTAGACTCAATTCTAAAATATTTTAGGTAAGCAAAGCCTTTGCTAATAGTCTAGAAACTACTCTTGGTTGATAGGTACGTCTAAGAACTTATTAGGTAAACCTATCTCATTTTCCACGACATCAAAGGACTCCTTACTTATATCGTTGAGTTTCACCAAAACTACCATGTACTCACAATTATTTGTGTACCTTACCCCTTTAGAATCAATAAGTAACACCTCGCTATGGCGGAAAACTATTACTAAGATTGATGTAAAGGTTATCTAAGTAAGTGTTGTTTTGGCATGACACCTTTTAACTCAATTTTAAAGTTTGGAATTTAAGGCTCTTACTATGTTGGTTAGATTTTAAGTGAACTAAAATCCTTAATCATGCAACATAATCAAGCCACAATCTCATGCATAATTAAGACATATTTAAAGCAATAAATAACTTAAAACTTGCATAAGATATTAATGTGATCTAGTATGGCCCGACTTCATCTTGAAGCTTCAACTTCAAAGTCCGTCTTTGAAAATGGATTGGAAACTTCATCTTTAATTTACCATGGGAGGCGCCATTTTCTTCAAATAGGATAAGCTATAATTAAACTAATTACAACTATTTGATGGTACGCATACCATATTTAAAGTAATAAAATTTGGTACTTTAGACCAATATTACATTCAAATTAATGGTACGCAGACCATATTTTCTATCCTATTTGGGCTATACTTGTCACTTTTCAATAACCTGCAAAACAGTTCATATACAATATATACCATTCACCCATTCATTATCATGAATGGCCCACATAGCTGGTTAGTAGAACATATTATGCATCACATAAACATTTGCAGCAATTAATCAAGGCTTCCAATAATCTACCAATTATTCAATCCTTATTAATTCTAATCAAGTTGTTTTAACCTTAAAGGAATGTAGACCTAATCAAGAGTTTATGACTAAAACGCTCCCACTTAAACAAATAAATTTACATGCTTTACTAATTTTAAACATAAAATTGTATTTCCAGTCTAACCGGAAACATACAAATTTAATTAAAATTTAAAGCTCATATAAATTTATAATTGAATCTTTTAATTTATTTTCAGTTGAATTAATAAATGAATTTAAATTTATTGAAGGTTTTAATTTTAGTAAAATAATTAGTATAAATTAGAATTTATAATAATTAGATTATTCAAAATTAAATTCCGAGAAACAATTTAAATTACGAATTTTAAAGTTAATTAAAATCATTTCCGAACTGAAAATTCAAAATTAAATTCAAAACGTATCAATCGTAACACGGCGAGGCACTTGGGCTTGCGCCCAAGCCCCATCGAGTCATGAAGCATTCGTGCCCCATCGACTGATCGCTAGGCACGTACGGGCAGGCCACACGCATCGCAACCATGCGAGGCCACGCTGCGCGCAACCCGCATTGCACGACGCCATTGCCTTGCTCGCTGGGCGAAGAAGCGCGTTGTGGCGCAGCACGCTTGCTGTCCACACGCGACTGCTCGCCTGGCACCCGTATTGCTCATCGCCCCATCGCCCATCGAGCCACACACGACCAGCTCCCTTGCTTCGCGTGCGCACCCCTTGCTTGTTTCTCGTTGCATTCGTACCGCACGGGCGACGAGCTCCTTTGCTCGTCGTCGCGTGCCCGCACTATACAACACCCTTTAAGGGTAACACGTAGCGTCCTTTGCTTTATGCGTGCAACAATCAAGAGCGAATTTCATAAAAATAAAAACTTTTAATTCAAAATTAATGACAACTTAATAAATCATATTAATTTCATAATTTTAGGGCGAATAATCGAAAATTTATTAATCAATTAATTTTCGATTATCATGGATTCAAATCTATGTCATAAAAATTTAAAATTTATCATAAATTAACAATTTTTATGGTGGTTTTTAATCATGGATACCTAATTAAATCGTTAATTAATTATGAAAATCAAATCAATTATAAATTATTCGAATTTCAACAAATTAATTACAAATTAGGTTGTATAATTAACATTCTTAGGCATTCAAATTTGTTAAACATATACAGTAGGTCAATAAAAAATTCAAGATTTAACAAAAGAAGTGCAAGTATTTATTTTAGCATCTTAAAATTACAAACTTTTTCGTTCGAAAAACTAAAACCTCCGAAAAGTCATAGTTAGGCTTCGAATTTGGGAATTCTGGGTTCGGCCGGAAACGAGTATTTTTTTCAAAATTTTAGAATGCCTTTTACATGCGGAATTGACACAAAAATCACTCAATTTCGTTGAGTAATGAAGAAACTGCCGAAAAACTGCGTACATATAATTAAATAAACGCAAATTTGCAATTAATTACAATTACGAAAATTAATCACCCCTTTTAATTCCTTGAAAATTTATAAAATTTAACCATGTTAAGCAATTATTATGGAATTAATTAGAGGCTCATGATACCGCTTTTAGGTTATGATACATATAACTGAATATAAATCATGCAGAAAAACCATTAAAGTCAGGAATCCAAATTAATTGCCACATAACAATTAGCATAATTAGGATGCATACTCTTTGTAGCGTGCCCTCCCTTGCTGCGCCCGAACCGAACAAGAACAAGCCTTTAGGACTCCAAGTGTCGTCCCTTCGTAGAAATTCCACAGCACGTCCGGATCCGCCTTAGGTTTGACTAACTAGAATCGCCCTTAAGGTACTATAATATTCGGGTGATTTGAGGTAAATAAGTGACTGAATTTTTTGCTTAAAATTCTCTCTTTTTGAATACTCGAAACTCGTTATAAATTGTGAGCATTAATCACATATTTATAGGCTATGGAAAAGGTATTGGAATCTTACTAGGAAACGAATTAATTAACTAGAATCTAATTAAAACTCTATTAATTAATTTATCCATTAGGAATAGGAATTTAATCATTAAACGAATCCTACACGATTTAGGTTTCGTACGGAAGCACAAACACTTACACGAGCATGACCCGCATGCACAGGCCATGCCCGCGCAAAGCCCACGGAGCCACGAAGCCCACGCGAGCTCGCTGCAGCCTAGGCGCGCGTTGGTTCTGCCTTGCGGTGGGCCTGGCGCAGTTTTGGGCTGTTTGTGTGGCGTGCCTTGCTTGCTGGACGTGGGCCTGGCTTCGTGCTGGGCCTTCGTCTATCAAGCTCGTCCGATGCTAATTCGTACGACGCGCTTCCGATTAATTTCCCGATTCCGGATATCTTTTCCGATACGAACAATATTTAACATTTCCGATTCCAGAATTAATTTCCGTTTCGAACGAATATTTAATATTTCCGTTTCCGAAATTATCTTCCGATTCCGATAATATTTCCGATTCCGACAATATTTCCGTTTCCGGCAATATTTCAGATTCAGGAAACATTTCCATTTCCGATAATATTTTCCGTTACGTACCATGTTTCCGTTTCCGGCAACATCTACGACTTGGATAATATTTATATTTCCGATACGATCCATATTTCCGTTTCCAGCAATATCATCGTTTCCGGAGTATTCATTTATTTGCCTTTGACGATCTCAGCTACCACTGAAACCAAGATCCGTCGATTCCGAATATCCATAGATGGAGTATTTAATGCCATTAAATACTTGATCCGTTTACGTACTATTTGTGTGACCCTACGGGTCCAGTCAAGAGTAAGCTTTGGATTAATATCATTAATCCACTTGAACTGAAGCTGCCTCTAGATAGGCATACAGTGTTGGATATTAACAACCACTATTATTTTTTAGCAATGTAATCCTTAGAAATATTTTAGAATGCACGCATTGTCTTAAAATTGATAGGAAATAAATAGTTTGCTAATTTAAACAACCTAAATTTAGCAAACTAAAATTTATATAAACATAAGTTATTGTTTGTAATAATCATCCCAAAAACAAAAAGAAATATAAAGTAGAGAGAGAGAGAGAGAAAATCTTTGAAAGAATTTTTAGAGAAAAATTCTTGGGTGTAATTGGGGTGCGTATAGGTTGTGAGTTACAATAAGTGATGTGAACACTTGTGTATTATTTATCTTTTCAGTAAAAGTTTTGCACGGTATTTAGAGATTATTACACTTATCGGATAATCAATTTGTTTGTGTGTGTTATTTTAAATATTATTGTTATTTCTACTAATCTAATTCATTAGGAAAGTTGCATAATTTCCTAACAATTGGTATCAGAGCCGAGTTGGTAAATTCTGTTCGTATCCATAGACGAATTGTCAAATACGATCCAAGGAAGTTAGATTTAAGTGGGAGCAATGGTTGCAGATGAAGGAAAGATAAAACTCGAGAAATTCGATGGTGCAGATTTCGGATTTTGGAAGATGCAAATCGAAGATTACCTTTACCAGAAAAAACTTTATGAACCTCTCTCGGAAACTAAGCCAGAGGGAATGAAAGATGAAGATTGGAATATTCTCGACATACAAGCTCTCGGAGTTGTCCGATTAACGTTATCACGCAATGTTTCTTTTAATATAGCAAAGGAAAAGACCACGGCAAGTCCTATTAAAGCTCTCTCGAATATGTATGAGAAGCCATCGGCCTCAAATAAAGTTCACTTAATGAGGCGATTATTCAATTTGCGGATGACGGAAGGTACATCGGTAGCTGAACATCTCAACGAACTTATTTCATTCACAACTCAATTAAGTTCAGTCGAAATAGATTTTGAAGATGAAGTTCGAGCATTGATACTTTTGTCTTCATTACCAGATAGCTAGAGTGCTACAGTCACAGCCGTGAGTAGCTCATCAGGAGGCAATAAGTTGAAATTTGACGACGTTCGTGATCTGGTTCTCAGTGAAGAGATCCGACGGAGAGAGTCGGGTGAATCATCAACCTCTTCAGTATTGCATACAGAGTCAAGAGGAAGAAACTCAAATAGAAGGAATGAACGTTGAAGATCAAGTTATCAAGGTAAATCTAGAAATTGGAGATCGAAATCAAGGACTCCCAATAATTCAACGAGCTCAATGACTATCGAGTGTTGGAATTGTGGGAAGATTGGGCACTACAAAAATCAGTGCAAGAGTGCACCGAAAAATCAAGAAGCGAAGGCAGAAGCAAATATCACTTCTACCTTGGAAGAAGATGATGCGTTGATATGCTCTCTGGAGGGCAAGGAAGAGTCTTGGGTGTTACACTCTGGAGCATCATTCCACGCTACTTCGAAAAAAGATTTCTTCGAGAGGTATGTCCCTGGAAACCTTGGGAAAGTATACCTTGGTGATGATCAACCTTGTGATATTGTTGGTAAAGGTGTAGTGAAGGTTAAGTTAAATGGGTCAGTTTGGGAGCTGAAAGATGTCAGGCATATTCCCGACCTAAGAAAAAACTTGATCTCAGTCGGGCAGTTGTCTAGCGAAGGCTACACTATAAACTTTCAAGGTGATAATTGGAAGATTTCAAAAGGTGCAATGACAATTGCGCATGGTAAAAAGAGTGGTACTCTTTATATGACAGCAGGGGCCTGTTGTTCAGTTGCAATTGCAGCGGGAAATGAAAATTCCAAATTGTGGCACCAAAGACTTGGCCACATGAGTGAGAAAGGGATGAAGCTTATGCATTCAAAAGGAAAAATTCCAGAGTTACAGTCTGTTGAAGTAAACATGTGTGAGGAATGCATACTTGGAAAGCAGAAGAGGGTAAGCTTTCACACTAGTGGTAGAACCCAAAAGAAGGAAAAGTTAGAGCTTGTTCACTCCGATGTTTGGGGACCAACAACTACTTCATCCATCGGAGGAAAGCACTACTTTGTACTTTTATTGATGATCATTCTCGAAAGGTATGGGTTTACTTTCTAAAACATAAATTTGAAGTGTTCGAAGTTTTTAAGAGATGGAAAGCTATGGTTGAAAATGAGACAGGTCTGAAAATCAAAAAGTTCAGAACTGACAATGGTGGTGAATATGAAGACACCATATTTAAGAAGTTTTGCTATGATCATGGAATAAGGATGGAGAGAACCGTACCTGGTACACCTCAACACAATGGTGTAGTTGAGCGTATGAACCGAACGTTGAGAGAAAGAGCCAGAAGCATTCGTATACAGTCTGGTTTACCGAAGCAGTTCTGGGCAGAAGCAGTCAGCACAACATCTTACTTGATCAACCGAGGACCATCAACTCCGTTAGAATACAAAATACCAGAAGAGGTATGGAGTGGAAAAGAGATAAGTTTATCTCACTTAAAGGTATTCGGTTGTGTAGCATATGTACATATTAGTGATCAAGGCAGGAATAAGCTTGATCCTAAATCGAAGAAATGTACTTTCATTGGATATGGTGGGGATGAGTTTGGATACCGCATCTGGGATGATGAAAACAAAAAGGTGATCCGTACTAGAGATGTGATTTTCAATTAATGAAAGAGTTATGTACAAGGATAGACACAAAACTGATGCCAGCGACTCAGTACAGAGTGGGCCGATGTTTGTTGATGAAGATTATGTCCCGGATAGTACAATGACAGAGTGAATTGTAAGGGAACCTCAACAAAATGAATCCATTGGACAAATCACTATGCCACAGTCCAACATGCCACAATCTTCTATTCCGGTACCAGTATTGAGGAGGACTACTCGTCCACATGTGCCAAAAAGAAAATATATGAATTATCTGTTATTGACTGATGAGGGAGAGCCTGAATGCTATAATGAAGCATGTCAGACCAGTGATGCTAGCAAGTGGGAGCTTGCAATGAAAGATGAGATGCAATCTTTGATCTCAAACCAGACATGGGAACTAATTCAGTTACCCATAGGTAAGAAAGCCCTTCACAATAAATGGGTATATCGAGTGAAAAAGGAACATGATGGTTCCAAGAGATACAAAGCTCGATTAGTAGTCAAAGGATTCCAACAGAAAGAAGGAATTGACTACAATGAGATTTTTGCACCTGTTGTGAAACTTAATACCATCAGAACAGTGTTGAGTATTGTTGCCATTGAAGATCTTCATCTTGAGCAATTAGATGTGAAGACTGCATTTCTTCATGGGGATCTGGATGAAGAGATATATATGCATCAACCAGAAGGCTTCTTAAAAAGTAAGAAAGAAAATATGGTGTGCAAACTTAAGAAAAGTTTGTATGGCCTAAAACAAGCCCCGAGACAGTGGTATAAAAAGTTTCATAGCTTTATGCGCATGGAAGATTTCCAGAAGTGCAATGCAGACCACTGTTGCTACATTAAAAGATATCAGTCCAGTTATATCATCTTACTACTTTATGTCGATGATATGTTAGTAGCAGGTCCAAATATGGATTATATTAAAAGGTTGAAGCAGCAAATTGTCTAAGGAGTTTGACATGAAGGACTTAGGTCCAGCAAAGAAGATTCTTGGAATGCAAATTACAAGAGATAATCATAAAGGTACTTTGCAATTATCTCAATCAGAGTACATCAAACGTGTTCTACATAGATTCAATATGAGTGACTCCAAGCCAGTTAATACACCCATGGCAAGTCACTTTCGGTTATCCAAGGATTAGTGCCCTCAGACGGAGGAAGATAAAGATTATATGGCTAAGGTTCCTTATGCCTCATCCATTGGGAGTTTGATGTACGTAATGGTTTGTACAAGACCAGATATTGGACATGCAGTGGGAGTTGTTAACAGGTTTATGTCAAATCCAAGAAAAGTTAATTGGAAAGCAGTGAAATGGATTTTGAGGTATTTACGAGGTACCACGGAGAAGTGTTTGTACTTTGGTAAAGGTGAATTAAAAGTACAAGGTTATGTAGATGCAGACTTTGGAGGTGAAGTCGACCATAGAAAGAGCACCACCGGCTATATATTCACAGTTGGAAATACAACGGTTAGTTGGATGTCGCAGTTACAGAAGATTGTTGCTTTATCCACTATAGAGGCTGAATATGTAGCAGTAACTGAAGCCAGTAAAGAGATGATATGGCTTCAAGGTTTGTTAACTGTGTTGGGATTCAAGCAGGAGAATAATGTTCTATATAGTGATAGTCAGAGTGCGATACACTTGGCAAAGAATTTAACATTCCATTCTTGAACAAAGCATATTGGGCTTCGATATCATTTTATCCGATCTTTACTAGAGGATGAAGTGTTAAAATTGGAAAAAGTTCAAGGAACTAAGAATCCGGCAGATATGTTAACAAAGGCGGTGACTATTGACAAACTAAAGTTGTGTTCCACTTTAGTTGGCATGCATGAGTAACATACGAGAAAGTTGTACTCCATGGAGTAAGGTGTGAAGACAGATTAAAATCAGTCTTCAAGTGGGAGATTGTTGGATATTTACAACCACTATTATTTTTTAGCAATGTAATCCTTAGAAATATTTTAGAATAGCATTGTCTTAAAATTGATAGGAAGTAAATAGTTTGCTAATTTAAACAACCTAAATTTAGCAAACTAAAAACTATATAAACGTAAGTTATTGTTTATAATAATCATCCCAAAAACAAAAAGAAATATAAAGTAGAGAGAGAGAGAGAGAGAGAGAAAATCTTTGAAAGAATTTTTAGAGAAAAAATCTTGGGTGTAATTGGGGTGCGTATAGGTTGTGAGTTACAATAAGTGTTGTGAACACTTGTGTATTATTTATCTTTTCAGTAAAAGTTTTGCACGGTATTTAGAGATTATAACACTTATCGGATAATCAATTTGTTTGTGTGTGTTATTCTAAATATTATTGTTATTCCTACTAATATAATTCATTAGGAAAGTTGCATAATTTCCTAACGTACAGTTCACTTGATCTCACTGAATTATTAACTTGTATAATTAACACTGAACCGCATTTATTAGACATACCATTAAATGCATACTTGGACCAAGGGCATTATTTCCTTCAGATGAAACCTCCCCGGACTCTCAACCTATTCCCATCCTCACCGGAAAATACATGCACGACAACCCGAGTTCAGTCAGTGACATTGGAGGAATTGAGGAGCAGTCTCACAATCCTCAACTCCTGGAAATACCAGGGGCAAGCTTCCTCAATTCCACCAGTTCCGCACAAATTCAGCAAACCAGTGGGTGCGTATTCTCCGATTCTGGTGGGACCGAGGTAACATGCAGGCATAAAGAACTGGGAATTTATCCCAACAAATTGAGTTCCGGTCAGTCAAAGGCAGCCACTACCACAGCTGCCAAGAGGTTACATTCAGAAACACAAGGTCAAGACATGGGCCACCAAGATCGCCTTACAGCTATGTACATGACGACGGAGGAGGTGGTGGGATTGCAAATAAAAGCAAAATATTGGAATCCAGCTCTGGGACAGAGGCAAATCTTCACTTATCTGACTCCAGTTCGCTTGGAGGACATTCACCTAACAGGGGCACAACAGTTCTGGAAGGATTGGGAGAATTACTTGATTCGTCAACCATAAAACCCCAATAATCCGGTTTGTATTAATTCAACTCTTATCAAGACAAATCCTCAGATGAAAATATGTATGTGGAATGTTCGTGGGGATAATAGGAATATTTTTATTGATCATGCAAAGGAAATAATCAATAATCAACATCCTTATATCTTCGTTTTTCTATAAACTAAATCGGATGGGAGTCGAGCTAGGGAGGTGATGATGGACCTCCGCGTTCATGATTATAGGGTGGTTCGACAAATAGAAACGAGAGGGGGAATTTGGATCTTTTGGAAATATACAGTAGACTTGGTCCTTTTTTATGCAGAAATTCATCATTTCCTTGCTCTTTTTCATTTCAAAAATATGGGCAAATAGGGACTCATTACGGCAATGCATGCACCAAGTACTCCTGCTATGAGAAATCAGTTATGGGATCATATGCGCTCGGATTTTCCGCCACCAAATTCTTCCTTGTTGGTGCTAGGTGACATGAATGAAATTACGTCAGAATCAGAAAAGATGGGAGGAAGACCGTTTCGATCTTCACAGGGCAAAAATCTCATCAACTTTATGGATGATGCTGGTCTGGTCGACATTGGTTATAATGGGTGTCCTTATACTTGGACAAATGCAAGGAAAGGCATGTATTTGATTCAAGAGCGTCTAGATCGTGCTTTAGCTAATTCTCTATGGGTGGAGAATTTTCCTCACACTAAGGTTCATCATCTTCCTCACACTTATTCTTAAATAATTCTACTGCTAATTGTCCATTTTCGTTTAGATGCAAAGAAGTTTGGCTAAGTCACCCTGAATTTTCGAATTATTTGGAGTGCTCCTAATAATAATTTTCTGAATGATAGAAGGATTTTTTTGGATACTATTAAGAATTGAAATTTCAATGTCTTTGGAAATCTTAAAAAACAAAAGGCTAATATCATTTCCAGAATTGATGGTATCCAAATTACTTTAAGTATAAAATATTCTCGTTTTTTGGTTAATTTAGAAGCTGATTTAATTGTTAGGCTTAATGATATTTATCGAAAAGAAAGGATAATTTGGGCGCAAAAGGCGGGCTTTGATTGGAGAAGATATGCTGATAATAATACTAAATACTTCCACACTGTGGCAAAGATAAAAAAATCAAGAGGGAAGATTCTAACCCTAAAAAATGAGTTGGATGTTTGGGTTACGGATCAACAGGAATTAAAAAATATGGCTTCCTCTTATTTTCAATTCCTTTTCACTTCTTATCATGTCTATGGAAACTTAAATTGTTCTAATAAAAGTAATCTTAAACTTAATGATGAAAATATTAGGGATTTGTCTGCTACGGTGTCAATTGATGAAGTGCGTGAAAACCTGTTCTCTATGGACCCTATCAAAACACCAGGGCCAGATGGTATTCAATCGAATTTCTTTCAAAACCATTGGAATGACTTAGGATTGTCTATTCATGATTTTTGCCTTTCTTGTTTTTGTGATGGTAATATCCCTAAGGAGATTAATAACACTTATACTGCTTTAATTCCTAAAATTGCATCGCCTACATTGATTACTGAATTTAGACCAATAGGGTTATGCAACACTATTTATAAGTTAATTACGAAAATTATTTCTTCAAGGTTAAAACCTATTCTAAATCGTATCGTGAGCCCATTACAATCTAGCTTTATTAAGGGTCGTGGAATAGAGGATAATCTAATTTTTGTAAAAGAAATGGCACATCATTTTCACAAGGCAAAAAAGAGGAATAAGATCATGGCCTTAAAATTGGATATTACGAAAGCTTACGATAGTCTGGAATGAGATTTTATAAGGGACACCTTATTATTCTTTGACTTCGCTATTCAATTAATAAATTTATTCATGTCTTGTATTATCTACTCTTCCATTTCTATACTCAGGAATGGAGAAGTTTATGACCCCTTCTTACCTTCTAGAGGAATTAGGCAGGGGGACCCACTTTCTTCTTATATTTTCGTTCTTTCTCTAGATATATTGTCTAATATGATTGATGATTTTGTCAAAGAGGTCAATGGAAACATATTGCTTTAACTAGAAATATCAATATCTCCCACGTCTTTTATGCTGACAACGTTTTCCTTTTAAGTGTGGCTTCGGTTGATAATATGTCCATCATTATGAATACTTAAAAACAATTTGGTGATACGTCAGGCTTGAAGATAAGTATGACTAAATCTACTTTAATTTTCCCGAAGTCCTTGAATAATAATATTAGAAATAATATAGCAGGGAATTATGGTCTTAAAACCTCTATCTCCTTTGGAAAATATTTGGGAGTGGATATTAGACCTCATAAACTAAAAATTGCTAATTATGTGGGTCTTTTGGATAAGTCAATGGAAAGAGTAAGAGGATGGCAGGATAAATTGCTAAATATGGTTGGCCGTTGCACTCTTATTAAATCAGTCCTTAACTCGCATCCTCTTTATGCGATGCAGCCTAATTTACTTCCTACTTCTATTACTTATGCCCTAGAAAAATGTTGTAGAAAATTCCTATGGAACAAAGTTGATCGAAGTCGATATATTTCTAGAATTTCTTGGAATAAGGTCACTAACTCAACTATTTCTGGAGGATTGGGAATTAGAAGGCTAAAGGAATGCAATTTAGCTTTTATGGAAAAATTAGGTTGGACTATTCTTGCAAAACCAGATAAATTTAGGGGTTAGAATTTTTAAAGAAAAGTATTTAAGGAGATCTAATCTTTTTAATTGCTTTCCAAATTATAATCAATCTTCTCTATGGAGAGATATTCTTAAGGGTCTTTCAATTCTTCAAAAAGGTTTAATTATAGGAATAGGCAATGGGAAAAAAACCTCTCTTTGGTATTATCATTGGATAGGGGATGCTCCTTTATACACTTTAGAGGAAGTTAGAATTCCATATTTGAAATCTCATTGGTTCGTGGATAGGATAATTAAAAATGGGAAATGGTACTTGGATGATATTCAACATCTCATTCGTACTTACATTAAAAACCTAATCTTAGCTTATCCTCTTTCTAACAATATGGATGAAGAGGACTTTATTAGATGGAAGTTTTCAAAAAACGGGTGACTTTGAAATTAAATCATCTTATCACTCGCAAATATAAGAGTCCCCTCCTATCTTTTCTACAGGCTTCTCTTGGAAATCTATTTGGAGAGTGAAATTCCCATATAAATATAAAATGCTCTTATGGGATTGTTTTCATGAAATTCTTCCTGTAGCTGCTAATTTGAATCAAATAGTTCCTGACATAAGCCCAACTTGCTCTAGATTCCTTCATGAAAAGGAAGATCACATTCATCTTTTTAGGGATTGTCCAAAATCTACACTACTACAAAACAACCTATTTGTAGACGTTGTGACCTCGACGCTAAGAGGATGGCGTTGGGGCGGAAAATATTTTCCATGCTTTTTACACGCCTTATGGCGTCGAAGAATTATTCGACAGTTCTGGTGGCGTCGTTTGGCGTCATAAATACATGTGCCTTGCACATGTTAACTTATTTGGACGCGTGTTTAATATTTCCGGAAAATTAGAGTTTTGCGCTTCCAATTAAAAAAATATTTAGCTATTCTACTGAGTGCTAAAACTACAAATTTCCTTAACCGTTCCATCACGCATATCACTCTCGCTCAAACCCTAATGAGCGAAAACTCCCAAAAGAACAACTTCTCCTATGCAAATCCGAAACTCTCAATTGTGTCTTTGCCATTGATATTCAAGTTTGTCTACGTTCTTCTAACTATCTGCTGTTAATTTCCTCTTATTCTTTTTTTTGATCTGATATTTCGTTTCTTCATCTTCTCCCTTTCATCATCCTAACGAGTCAGTGGCAAAAAACGACTCAATTTCACTTCATGTGCTGGATTTCAAAGGGGTATGCTGCTCAATTTTGTGCTAAATTTCTGAGGTATTGTTGCACAGGTAGTAATTTAGTATATTATTCTCGGCTACTATTTTGGGTTATTTTGTGTTTTGGGGTTAATTTGGTTGTTTTGATTCATGTGTTTCTCCTTGTTGTGCTGATATAGATGATAATTTCTTGTTTGTTGATTCTAAGATTTCTGAGTTTTGGTAGTTTGAAGTTGTATGTCACAATTGAATTTTGTTAGGGTGACTGATAATTGCTATTTTCTAGAGTTGGAACGTATTTAGAATAGATTTTGGTGGATTCAAAATGGTTGTGTTATTTGGAGTTAGAACATACTTATACCAGAGTTTGGAGGAGGACATTGTTGTTTTTTTTATTGGAAAATGGGTAGAGTTGGTCAAGGTATTGGTGTTCTACAATAATGGCAGAACCTGAAATGAAGGATAACCATTATGCACATATGTTAACCATTTTCAACATTCAACAAAAAACAAGATACAGATCGAACAATACAATTAACTTAGGAGTTGGGGCTGCCTGGACTCTTCACAGCCCACCATGTTTGGTTGACCTTGCCTGAATTGAACTGTGAAAGACAGGAGTTCAGATTATGATAATTGGACAATTATGTAACTTAACAAATAAGTGGAAAATAAATTTAGAATACTTGGCCAACTATCTTTTTCTTCCTTCTTGTTGCCTTTTGTCCCTTTTAGGTATAGTTAGTATCTGAGGAGAATTCAGGGTACAAGGAGATGTCTGATGTTGCTACTAGAAAGTTTTGAACCTATATTATTGACAGAAAAGACAGACCATAGAGACACTATCGTGTATATTTGCAACAGAATGAGAGATAAACAACAGGTGCCAAAAATTAGAATGAGAGATAAAGGCCATAACATAGTTTATAACATTGTTGAATTTGAGAACCATTGATATAGGGCAGGTGCTAAAAAACAGAATGAGAGATCAAAAAAACGAGAGGAAGTTTGCAAGGAAGAGACTTAAATTTCACTAAAGGTGTGTTCTATTCAACTGAATTTAATTTATATGAACATGTTGGAACTAGTTAAATTAAACTTATCAGAAGAGACTTATAGGAACCATATTAGCTTAACTTAAATAATACACCCTAAATAATCTCAATTTAAACAACAATCATCGAAGACATTAAAATGAACTATAGACCTCATAGTATAATTCTGTCGTTCAAGCCTATTTATAAAATCAATAGGATTACAGCTTGAAATCCAAATAAACAGGGACGCCACGTTTTAAGAGAAATATGATGGTATTATGTTCCTTAAGACTAATCGGTAATAGCTATTCCAGGCAGAAATACTATGTGGACGTTGCTGAACAATGTAGTGTACATACTCAAACCCATCAGAAGGATCAGTAATGTTTAAGGCTACTTCTGCAACACAGAACATACAAGACGCAACTTGTTAGCAACATAAAACTAGGCATTTAAAAAATTTCAATCTGAAAGGGAGTTTGAAACTGTATGTACATCACTAGTAATCCAAGTTTCTGACTGATCCTTATGCTGTCTGTATGCCTTGTTGATAATTGGTGTACTATTACCACTGATTTTTCTTCTAAAGTTTAAGTATCTTGTATGTCATCAAATCGGCTGCAAGTATGCTTTTCAATAATTTTTTCCCTTGTTGTAGCTTTCTTCTTATGTTCTATAGTTGCGAACATGGGCATGATTAGTTAATAATTGGTAATTACCATTCATTAGTTAATAATTTCTTTGGGGTCTAACAGTATTTCATGTTTACATGACAGGAGCATGCTCTGATTGAATCCTTGTCAACATATCCACAGTATTTGAGAAACAAAGTAAGTTTTTGTGTTCCGTGTTGATCTGTTTAACCGGTACTGAATGTATTTGATAGATATATGACATGTTTTGACTAAGTAATTATTGTCTGATTATACGTGTTGATTGCAATGTGTTTGATGAAATGTTTGTGTACTTGTGTTCCTTTTTCTCCCCTGCCTTATTCAGTTTCAGTTTCTACTAGTTAATAATCCTTGAAATTGTTTCTCCGTCGGACTCCCATGATGAAGATCGTGACTGCCTAATTAAGCTATTCTATTATAGACCGTGCTGTATTGGTTTAGACGGATGAGACAACCAGTTTTAACCAATTGACACGAACCATTTACCTCCAATAGACAACTTATAAGGCCCTCGTTTTATTCAAGAAACATGTTATCCGTGTCACATTTTTCTTTAGGACCAAGCTAAATTCCTAACTTCCAATAGAGCCAGACTATTTGAATGAAGGTCCTCATTCAGCAGTTTGTCATTTTACATGGTGTGATCAGAAATGATATATTTCTGAATATGAGCTTGTCTGTATAAAATAAAAAAATTATTTTTATTAAGCAGCAGATACGACTGATAAATTTCCTCCAAGTAATTAGTGAATAAAGTTAGAATTGCGGATTACTTTATTTGTATATTGGTTGTAAGGCAGTAGGAAAATGCTAGGTATTTCCTCTTTAACACCCGTTACCCTATCTCCCTAACCTACTGTAGTGCAGTTTCTGATGACTTAACTACCTGGTGTTGATCTCCGGAATAAAAATTCATACAGTAGGTGCTGGAAAATTGGTAGGCCAGAAAAACCACCTGAAAAACCGATTTGAAACTGTCGTCCAAACACTGACCGCCTTGACAAGTATATTGTCTTTGCAATCTATGATCTAATAGGTTATGTGTTTCTTGTTAAATGTCTTGTGAGGGTGCTTTCCAGAGAACTAGGCTTTGTTGTTTTTGTTGGTGGTGGTGGTCGTGGTGTTTCCTAGAGAACTGGAGTTTTTCCTGCTACGAAATTTAGGAAAAAACCAAGCTTATAAACTGGGGGGGAAAAGACTGACCTTTTGTTTTGATATATTTTCAATCTCAGCGTTTTAAGCATCCTCTTTTCCTCTATATGCTTTTAGTTGCTCTTTAATTGGACAACAATTGCTTGAAGTTCTTTTATGGTTTCATGAAGCTGGCAGCTCTCTTCTAGAGCTATTTGTATTGTATATATATAGGTAAAAAAAAGCTTACAAAAGCTTTGGATACCTTAGCGTCGAGAACAAATGTGGGCGACAAATAATATCTAGTATAAAGACCCAGAAAGGCGTCGACATACATTTTTTATCCATGTTTATTTTTATGTTTCTCGACGCCTATAACTAATTTCAAGACACTAGAAAGCGTCAAGAATCTCGACGCCTTGATAATTTTCTGGACATCGAAGGTCGTTGCAATTGTCGACGCAGAATACAAAATGAAGACGTTCCCTAAGAATTATCTGGACAATGCAGGGCGTCCCAATTGTCGACGCCTAATGGTGTCGCGAATTCTCGACTATCATTTTTACAACGATAATGACAGGCGTCGAGGCCTGTTTTCTCGACGCCTTTTGGCGTCGCTAAAGAGATGAAAACGCGTCAATTTTGTTGACCCTAAAGTTTTGATGATGACAAAGCAAACTCCTGACTATTGGTTAAGTTATGTTGCATAATAGGTTCCGAGATCCTTAGAGGGATAATGCTAAGTTAAGGGGATCCTAAGTTGGATAAACTAAGCAACGTGGAATATAAGCAAGTAATTGATCCATGTCAGACACTACATTGAAGATATAATCATTAAGCAAGTTTACAAAGGCGAGATCCTTAGGCGAGTTCCTAAGGCGAGATCCTCATATATTATGTGGATCTTCGATGTTCCAGAGAAGGAACAAATTGGGAAGACTCCGAGTGAAGCTTCTAAAGGTGCAACATGAAGACTACAACATATGAGTTTATGTTTAGGATTTATGTAAGTATTTAATATTGTTTATACGTAATTTGGAACAAAAGAAACCTAAGTATTTTGGTACGTTTTAAATTGAAATATATTAACTGTAATTATAAAAGAGTTTTAAGTTGGAAAATCTTTGTTAATAAATAAAATGAATTTAATTAATAAATGTAAACATAGGATTCTGTTTTCATTCTCCTTGTTTCCCAAGCAAATGATTTTCCATGATCCTTATTAAAACTCTCCCACGTATTTCTGTTTAAACCTGCAAGTAGTGTTTTGATTTGGTCTCCCCGTTTCTCTCCAACTATCCCCATGTTACTGAGCAGTAATAGTTAGTGGGTAGTTGAGGAGAACACGGGTATCCAACCTTAGGTAAAACTCCTCCATAAAAGGAGAAGAGTTTTGGCTTTTCAAAACACAACTGATTTCTACGAAATCTATCTTAAAGAGCGTAAACGTTTTAAAAGAATCAGTTTGCAAAATAGAGTGTTCCTTGAGTTCCTTATTACTATAAGCTTTATTATGTACTAGAATCTATCTATCATATTGTATTTTGGGTTTAAGGTTTGAGTTATCCTTAAGTGACTTAGAGTTAAGTCAAAGAGAGAAAGAGCGGCTAAGAGTTTAGTCAAAGAGAGAAACAGTGACTTAGAGTTAAGTCAAAGAGAAAAGGAGCGACTTAGAGTTAAGTCAGAGAGAGAAAGAGTAGCACAGTAATCGAAGGGGGTTGCTGTGGGGAACTCGTGTTCGAGAGGAACTCGAGTTAAAGAGTGTATTTGTAATAGAGTTATTGCATTAATACAAAAGAGTAGTGAGGTTCTTCTTGATTAGGGTCAAGAAGGTTCCTCCATTTTATATCTTTCTTCGCTCATTGTTCTCAGTCTCTTTATTGTTTAAATTCCGCAAGATACTTACCCAAGTTCCCAAGAAACGATTCACCCCCCCTCTTGTCAAGTGTTCCTACTGAACTAACTGTTGGTATCAGAGTAGGATCTCACAAACTTCAGGAAACCCTGTTGAGAAAAAGTTTCTGGAAAGTATGAACGCTTACGAGAAACTCGAGGAAGGTTATCCCACTCAAAGACCTCCAATTTTCAACGGGAAATTCTACACCTACTGGAAGAACAGGATGGAGATCTATATCAAGGCAGAGAACTATCAAGTTTGGCGAGTCATAGAAGTCCGCGATTTCGAGGTAACAACGACCAATGCTCAAAATGAGGTAGTTCCTAAACCATGTCTTAATTTTCTAAGGAAGATTTTGAGAAATTTGAAATCAACGCAATGGATGTGAAAATCTTGCATTGCGGCCTTGGACCTCACGAACATAACAGAGTTATGGGGTGCAAGAGCGCAAAGCAAATCTGGGATCTTCTTCAAATAACTCATGAAGGAACTAATGAGGCCAAACGTTCAAAAAATGATTTATTAATGTCTAAGTATGAACGTTTCGAAATGCAACCAAGAGAAACAATTCAGGAAATGTTTACACGTTTCACTAACATTACTAATGAACTAGTTTCTCTTGGAAGAATTATTCCCTCTGATGAACAGGTTAGGAAGATCCTAAGGAGCATGCCACAGGATGATAGATGGAGAACCAAGGTCACGGAACTATTTGAAACAAAGGACTTCACCAACTTCAACATTGAACGATTGGCGGGATCCTTGATGACTCACGAATTACATCTAGGAGCAGTTGTTCCTGAGAACCGAGGCCTTGCTCTCAAGGCTGAGGAACAGGAGGACTCAGAACCTGATGAAGATGAGGTTGCTACGTTGGTCAGAAGAATTAAAATATTTTACAGGAACTCTAAACCTGGAAATCTAACAGGAAGGAACACAATGAGAAAACCAAGCGGGTCCAAGTCTGACCAAGGATGTTTCAAGTGCGGTGATTCTGACCATCAAATCAAAGACTGCCCTCAGTGGAAAAATGAAAAAGGGAAAGGCAAGGGAAAGGAAAGGATCAATACAAGGAAAGATTTATTCAACAAATCCACCTTTGCCAAGCCCAACTTCAATAAGGCAATGATCGAAGCTTGGGAAGAAGCCACTGACTCGGAAGAAGATGAGGATCAACCAGAAGAAACAGCAAACCTTTGTCTTATGGCAAAGATCGATGGAACCACCCAAGATCCATCAAGTGAAGTAAGGTCCTCAACTCTTCTATCTCTATCTAAAATTAAATTAGTGGAATTATTGATAGAAACTCTAGACATTTTTAAAAAGCTTATCGTAATAAAGGCTTAAAGTGACAAGGCAATGGAACTTAGCAAAGAACACACAACCTACCTCGATTATGTTAAATCTGATGTACATGGTAGGTTCTTTCAGTTGCCTGTCAGGAACACCTCTCTTGAAGAAAGAGTTAAAAATGTATATATTATGCTTGATGAAGCTAACAATGTTGACGAAACTCAGGAACAAGAAGATTTCGAAATTGGTTTAATTCGTTTTACAGATAATGATGAGGAAATCTCTCCTGGAAGACTTCAAAATGAAATAGTAGATCCACAAACACAAGAAACTGCTACTAACCACAAAGTTCCTGTAAGAAGAAATCCAAGAGCTCCTGATCCTGAAGAACCAGAAAATCCTGATCCCGAGGAACCAGAAAATCCTGATCTTGAGGAACCAGAAAATGCTGATCCTGAGGAACCAGAAAATGCTGATCCTGAGGAACCAGAAAATGCTGATCCTGAGGAACCGGAAGAAGATCAAGAAACTTCTGATGCGAAGGAACAAGGATCTTAGAAAACAGATGGAACCGAGGAGACCTTAGATGTTCCAGGCGCACAATTTCAACCTAAGCCCTGGAAACATCAAAGTTTTCGCCCAATGGATCTGATTATCAGTGACATTAGGAAAGGAACTCAAACGAGGTCCCAACTAAGGAACTTCTGTGCTTTTCATGCGTTCCTCTCCACAATCGAGCCAAGGAACCACACCGAAGCTTTGGAATATGCTGATTGGATCACTGCCATGCAAAATGAGTTAAATGAGTTCCAAAGGAACAAGGTATGGCATCTGGAACCCAAACCAAAGAATCAAAAGGTCATAGGTTTGAAGTGGGTGTTCAGGAACAAGCTCGATGAACATACAACAATCACCAGGAACAAGGCAAGGTTAGTAGTAAAAGGCTACAATCAACAGGAAGGTATTGATTTCGAAGAAACCTTTGCTCCTGTTGCTAGATTAGAAGCTATTCGTATTCTAATTGCTTCTGCAGCCTTTATGGGATTTAAGTTGTTTCAGATGAACGTTAAATGTGTTTTCTTAAATGATTTTTTTGAAGAAGACGTCTATGTGGAACAACCCCCAGGTTTTGAGAATCCCGAATTTCCGAACCACATCTATAAGCTTGAAGCACGGGAAAATGACATTGGACCTCGGGATGATCAAGCTAAGATAAGTAAGCAGGAAAGTTCCTCACAAGGTATTACTTTTATAGATTTATGCATAACTACTATATACCATTATAAATACATGTGCGTAAAGCATAACTGGAGTTTACCATTGTTAAGGAACAACAAAAAAATTTAGAATTAAAATATGTATTTAAGTTAGTAATATGAGATATGTGATTCAAATAGTTTCACTAAAATAGGAGGATCATGGATTTTTTTTTTGTTACATTTTTTTTCGTTTTATTTACTTTATTTTTCCACAAATTATTTTGTATTTTTTCCTTTATAAATATATCCATAAACCTTTTTTTATTTCCATCAAATTTTATATTTTCCAAAATTAAAAGCTAATGGACCACACTTATGGATCTCTCATACCCAAGACCACCACAAATTCAAATTTCACTAATTCAAACACAAGAACCCTAAAAATCAAAAACCCCCAATTTCAAACCCTAAAAATAAAAAAAAAACAACCCCAAATCAAAACCCTAACCACCACCACCGGCGGCCGGACACAGCAGGCCACGACCACCAGCAAGCTCGGCTCAAGAGACCGGACTCGACCTGGCCACCGACCGAGCCCAGCCGCGTGCGTCGAGCCCAGGCGCGAAATACATTGCCCTCCCCGCTTCAACCTTCCTCGCCGGTGACCCACAACCTGGCCTCCCGAAAACCGCCCCACCACGTTTAATCTGCAACGAGGATCGAACTTAAGGCCTACACGGCCCAGCAAAGCTCTAAACTATCTATCCTAACCACTGATCCATGGATCCATTCCGTAACATAAATAATTACGTTATGTATATAAACACAATTGGTATGATTAAGGGAGTCGAAAAACACGACTGGTGCCACTAAAATAGTATACGGCCCGCACGACTTTTCCCCTCTGGATGTGGCAAGCATATTAAATAAATTGGAAATAACTCTGGGCGTTAGCCTCTTTTTACTTGTATATAGGAGTCTCCATTCAGTTTAAGAAAACTGATAAAACCCGGTTATCGTGATATGCCTGGAGTGCAAACATATTTGACTCACAACGGCCATAGGTTCCCTTGTGATCCCTGATGTGGAGATCCCTCAATGTACATACAGCGGAGTAGAGATTGAGAATTCGGGGGATGTTTACAAATACGGGGAGTGCCCAGCATTAGCCCACGCGGCGCGGTCCTTACTAGTGCAATTGTGACGACGATGGGACATGCGTTATGCTACATTACTACTCTTGATTGATTTTCATGCACAGATATTACTAAACAAATGTCAAAAACGCTGATTTAGATTGAATTAAGGGGCTTAACAATGAACCTGTTTGTCCAAGAGTTACATGATTTAGGCGCGAGCAATGTATAAGATTAAAGTTAGCAGATTTATATGGTGTGGAAAGCAATAAAAACATAGATTCATGTTACATCAAAGCCTAGGCTTTACTGGGTTCTCGAGAACACCTACCACTTGACTTTACTAGCTTTCCGTTTGGCTTTAGAACTTTCCGATGACTGATTAACTATGGGACGGGATTCTTCCAAAGTTTAGAGTATTTTAGGCTTAGGGACCGTGTTTAGGTTTCAACAGCACTTCGGCAGTATTCAGGCGATCAGGCGGTCATGTGGGCAGGGTCTGCTTAACAATGTGTTCAATGCGGCAGACACACGAATACAGGACAGAGAAAAACTTCAGTCAATACTCAAGATTAAGGGTTTAGGGTTAGGAATGTGTCTTATTTTCTAGTTTTAAGAGGCCCTATTTATAGTAAAATAGGCCAGAATAAGATAAATCTTCGAAATGATAATTTTCCAACTGAGATCCGTAGAGCGCAAAAATATTCTAGCGCTTGGATCAGGAGCGCTGATTATTTATGTAATTACAGTCTTTGTCGGCCGTTGTTCCTTGCAGTTTGTGCGCCAGATTTGTTCTAGTGATAGCTGGATCAATTCTATCTTTTACGTGATTGTTTAAGGAGAAAATTGCAGCGCTGGGATAAAACTACGTTTATGGTTTGAGCGCTGGAAAAGAATGACGCTCAGATTGCCAGTGCTTGAATTTTCCAGCGCTGGTGTTTGTAGGGGAATACAGTTAAACATACATAACATGTGCGGAACATCCCCAATGCCAGGAAACATGTATAAAGCACAGATTAATCATAGTTACATTTGAAGCGTGTTTTCCCGAGTATAGTGTCAACGAACACGAACAAAGAACTCCACTTGTCGTTCCTCTATTTGGTTCACCGACACGTTCAGATCCGTCTTGATTATTGAAGCTTAGACAACGCACAAGATATTTTTCTTTTCGGGATGAACAGTTTTTGAGCAGAGAGAAAAACTGAACGTACTTTTGGAATTAGGTTTAGGTCACTTGGAAAATGATTGTATTGTGTGTGAAATAATATAACCTAATTGTTAATATTAAGTGTAACCGGCCAAGACCAAGGGTCCTTGACCGGCCACACTGCACACACGCGAGCACCCCCGCGCACAGCCCATACTGTAGGCCGAAGCCCACAACGCACAGCAAAGCAGCATGGGCCTTGCTTTGCTCGCTGCTGTGTTGCTTCGCCTTTGTGCGTGCTTCCATGCCCACGCCGGCTGGCTTGCTTGCTGCGTTGCGAGATTTCTTGCTCGTTGGGCCTTGCGCGCATGCGCGCTTGGCTCGACGGGCTGGCAGCTCCGATGCGGCTCTTATTTGCGACGAACGCCTTACCACTAATTTTTATCGTATCGTACACGACGAATCACCATCGTACGATACGATTATTCGTTTCTCCCAGCTTACGAATATTCGCGATACGATATACGATTCCGACGCAAGGTCGTATGTATAATACGTTTTTCCAAACTAATTCCCGAAAAGCTATTAAATGAATTTCCGATTCATTGAATCCGGTGATCTGTAACATGTCATTGGTGTGACCTTATAGGTTCAGTTAAGAGTAAGTTGTGAGCCTAATATAGATTAGAACTCACTGATCCAAAGCATTGCTCCAGCTAGCTGTTTCGATCACTTGATGTTACTGAATTAATTGTTCACAATTAATCTGAACCTTGGTATTAGACTTAATGCACCTTGGTTGAAGGAAATATTTCCTTCAGTCTCCCACTTGTCATTCAGACAAGTGTACATTCACATTCCTTTGTCGCTTAGTGTTATTTGCTGAACATAAGGTAAGATCAAAGCCATCCTTATTAGGTCCAGAAGTGTTTCTCGGATTACAGAGTTCAACTGTTAAACTTTTACAGAAGGTTAAGCCTTAACCATTCTGAGCACGGCCATGCATTTTCACAGTATCTAACTCTCCGAGAGGCCTTGTTACACAACAACACCATATCCTATCAAAGATAGGAAGAAAATCCATTCTTGTAATCTATGAACGAGAACTTTGATTCATAGTACGCCCAATAATTGCTTATAGCCTCCTTTTACGGTGCGACGTTTAGCTAGCATTAGAGCGAACTAGTTTTCAAACGAGCAGACATAATCACCCATGTTCTGAGGAATGGTTCTAATCACCATTAATGAGAACTACTTATGACTTGACTTTAATCTCTTAAAGTTTTCTCATGGTCAATCCGATACAAGATCCAATAAGTATTTATGCAAAAGATTCTGACATCTCGTCATTCTAGTTCAAGAAACCGAACTATAAATCTACTTGCAATATAATCTTCATTAGTCATTGCTTGTCCACCTTTTAATGACCTGGATTAGGGATCCTTTGTGACTTCAATATTCAAGTTCACTTATTGGATAAACCAATTGTTTTAAACACAGATCCAACATATGTTCTAAAACAAAACATAGAAAATCAAAGACATTCTCCAATATGCTTGATTCCCATGGTTGCTACATGTGCGTTGTGCTTCGCCTGTGGCAACGGTTTAGTCAATGGATCCACGACGTTGTCGTCAATTTCAACCTTGCAAATCTCGATTTCTTTCCTCTCAACGATTTCTCAAAGTACATGAAATCTCCGCAGTACGTGCTTGGACTTCTGGTGGCTCCTAGGCTCCTTTGCCTGGGCAATGGCTCCGCTATTATCGCAATACAAAGACATTGATCCTTTAATGGAGGGGATAACCCCAAGTTCTTTGATGAACTTCCGAATCCAAACAGCTTCCTTTGCTGCTTCAGAGGCAGCATTGTACTTGGCTTTAGTTGTGGAATCTGCAACAGTGCTTTGCTTAGTAGTTTTCCAGCTTACTGCTCTGCCATTTAGGCTGAACATAATCCCAGACTGTGATATGAAATCATCTATGTCGGTTTGAAAGCTTGCGTCCGTATAGCGCTTAACAATCAACTCATCTGTATCACCATAAATCAGAAACTGATCCTTAGTCCTTTTCAGGTACTTTAGGATATTCTTGGCAACAGTCCAATGTGCCTCACCTGGTTCTGACTGGTACCTGCTCGTTCCACTGAGTGCGAACGAAACATCCGGCCTTGTACAAATCATAACATACATGATGAATCCAATAGCCGAAGTGTATGGAATTTCACTCATCTTTCTACGCTCATCCGATGTCTTGGGACACTGAGTCTTGCTTAGATATGTTCCATGTGACATGGGTATATGGGCTCTCTTGGCTTCCATCATATTGAACCTAGCTAGCACTTTGTTAATGTAAATGCTATGGCTTAGTCAAATCATCCTATTAGATCTATCCCTATAGATCTTGATGCCCAATATGTATTGTGCCTCTCCCAAGTCCTTCATTGAGAAACACTTTCCAAGCCAACTCTTTACAGACTCCAACATAGGAATGTCGTTTCCAATAAGTAGTATGTCATCTACATTCAAGATTAGGAATGCAATTTTACTCCCACTGACTTTCTTGTATACACAAGATTTGTCCTGATTCTTAATGAAGCCAAACTTATTGACTGCTTCATCAAATCGTTTATTCCAACTCCATGATGCCTTCTTTAATTCATAAATGGATTTCTTAAGCTTGCATACCTTTCCTTGGTTATTTTGATCGAAAAAACCCTCCGGCTGCGTCATAAACACAGTCTCTTCAAGAACACCATTCAAGAAGGCAGTTTTGACATCCATTTGCCATATTTCATATGAAGGAAATATGTCCTTAAACCAAGGTGCATTTAGTATAATACCAAGGTTCATATTAATTGCAAACAATTAATTCAGTGAGATCAAGTGATCGGAACAGCTAGCTGGAGCAATGCTTTCGATCAGTGAGTTCTAATGAATATTAAGCTCACAACTTACTCTTGACTGAACCTACAAGGTCACACCAATGGCACGTAACAGATCACCGGATTAAATGAATCGGAAATTCATTTAATATCTTTTTGGGAAATTAGTTCGGAAAACATAATTATACGATTTAACATTAGATCGTGAAATTGTATATCGTGATTGCACATATTCGTAAGCTAGGAGAAATAAATAATGGTATCGTACGACAATGGTTCGTCAAGTACGAAAGGATAAATGAATTATCGAATGAGAATTAATTAAAGCAAACACGAATGCAAGCCCACGAGCAAAGCGCAAGGAGAAAAGGCCCATGGCCTTGCTGCCTTGGCTGTGCACGCACGGAGAAGCAACAGCAACAACAGCAGCGTGGCCCAGCCCACTGCGTGCTGTGTGTTGCGCGTTGGTGCAGGGTCGTGGGCCTTGCTGGCCGGTCGGGCTCTATGCTTGGCCGGTTGGCTTGGCTCACCTAATAGGTTATTGATATAACCTATTCCATTATGTTTTCCTAAGGCTAATGCAACAAATCAGATTACACACATCAAACCCAGAGGAGGAGAGAGAAACCTTAATTTCTCTCAGCCTCCATGGATGTGTTCTTCCCAAAAGAAAACACTCTTGATCGATTGTTTAAGTTACGATTATCAAGACGGATTTGATCGTGTCGGTGAACCAAGTAGAGGAACGACAAGTGGAGTTCTAAGTTCGTGTTCGTTGAAAGATAACTGAGGAAAACACGCTTCAAACGTAAGTATGCTTGATCTGTGCTTTATACATGTTTCCTGGCTTTGGGGATTGTTTCCGCACATGTTATTATGTTTAACTGTATTCCCCTACAGTGGTATCATGAGCCTTATGTATTCAAATCATATTTTAGCATGTATTATTTGTTTTTACTGCTGTCGAAATTTTAGAATTTTTGTTGATTTTTTCGGATTTTTTATTGGATTATTGGATTAATCGCATAAGCTGTTCCGAAATAAAAAAGATTCGGTTTTTCGACTTTTCAAACCTTAATCTGATTGAAAAAGATTTTCTAAGATCAACTCATGAGAACGAAATTGCAAAAACAGTCCTAGAAGTGTCGTTTTTTGGGCGTTTTTGTTAATTTTTTAATAAAAATTAAAAGTGTCGGAAAGTAATTCAATTAAAAGGTCGACCTAAACTACCCGGAATAGCTTGAAATTTTGACACGATGTCACAGGGTATATTCTTGATTTATGGTAAAGATTGCAGATTTTTCCGATAAGTATAAACCTTAAATTTGCTTTCCCCAAATTCGTAAAATTTAGATCCTTAATTGATTTTTTAAATAATTTAGATCTAATAATTCGGTTGATTGGGAAAGGGAATATAATTTCATGGGTCAGTGGCTAATTTTCAAAATTATTGGATTAAAATTTTGAATGGTTTCGTTAAATTTAATCGCAGTTAAACCTAATTATTAAAATCTGAAATTTAAATGTTTAAGGAACGATTTAAAGTTTTTGATTTTATTATTTAAAAGTTCAAATTTTTGGTTGATTCGTTCGTTCTTAAAATTTTAATAATGTTAGCCTTGATTTAATATTTTACGAAATTGGATTGTCGTTAATTTTATTAAATCGTAAAAATCGTTGTTTTTCGAAAATAAAAATCGTAACTTTTTATTAAAAATAACATTAATGCAAGGTACGTGAAATTAAAATCTTTTTTTAATTAAGTTGGTTCGTAGGAACGAACCAAAGGCACGAACACAAGGGTAGGGTCGACGAGCCATGCGGGCGACCATGCTTGTGCCGAGCCGCAGCGACGCGGGCAGCAGCAAGCCAGCTGCGTGCCGCGCGCGCGCACTGTGCGAGGAAAGGGCAAGCAAGGCAGCGCCTTGGCTTGCGAGTGCTGCGACGAAGCAAGGCACGAAGCCTGCGACGTGCAGCACATCGATGAGCAAGACGAAGCGCGCATGGCAGCGACGAGCTGCGGGCACGCGCGCGCGCCAGGCTGCGAGGTATGCGAGCTTGCTCGTGTGCCTCGTAGGCCACACAGGCAGAGCAATGGGCTGGGCGCAAGCCTAGCCAAACCATGCACTTGGAATTTTTTCCTTGAAAATTGTTTATTTCGTTGGGCTTGACATGTTTGCATTAATTTGGGCTAACGGGATATTTAATTTAATATTTTATTTACTTGGGCCGGGCCGCGAGTTTTAATTTAATATTTTATAATTAATTATCCGGAATAATTATTGGTTTGAGTGGGAGCCACTAAATGAAAGTAAAATGAAATAATTATTTTAATTATTTTCGTAGGTCGCATTATTTTAATTAAATTTAATTTTAATTAGAATAAAATCTAAGGATTAATAATTTGGTATTGATTAATCTTTTAGGACGCGTTTATGTGAACGTGAATTTTAATTAATTCACGTAAATACTTGCATAATTATATGGGCCATTCGTTTTAGCATACGATTCGGTGAATGCATAGAATGTATATTTTATGTAATGCAGGTACTGCAAGTGACTAGTATGGCCATTTAGGATAGTTAAATACGGCCTGCATACCGTTCTATCTTTGAATGTAATGTTTTAAATATGGTCTGCGTACCATGGAAATTTTGATGTAATTTTATTATTTTCAAGTATTTCTAAGTTTAGAACTTTAAGTTAGCAATTGAACGAAGATTCAAGACGATGCCAAACTAACAAGATGGTGCTGAAGATTGGATGCTTCAAGACAAGTGTTTTGGCCCATACTAGTTCACCATTTATTTATGCATTTTGATATATATTATGCTTTAATGTATGTATGTATACTTTGCATGAATAGGTTGTTTCGTATGACTCGATTAGATAAAGTTCACTAAATAATCGAACCAACATAGAAACAACTATATAGGTCCAAAGTAATATTGAGTTTAAAAATTGCCTTCCAAATCAAGCACTTACAAAAATCTAGGAATCTAAGATAATAGGTTTCCGCCAAAGCGAGGTGCTATTTTAGTTGACTTAGGTAGTAAGTGTAAGGTTATGATACATATAACTGAATATAAATCATGCGGAAAAACCATAAAGCCAGGAATCCAAATTAATTGCCACATAACAATTAGCATAATTTAGGACACATACACTTTGTAGCGTGCCCTCCCTAGCCGTGCCCGAACCGAACAAGAACAAGTCTAGGACTCCAAATGGTGTCCCTCCGTAGATATTCCACAGCACGCTCGGATCCGCCTTAGATTTAATTAACTAGAATTGCGCCTAATGTAATGTGTAATTTTCGGATTTTATAGAAAATAAAAATCTGAGTTTTAAGCCTAAAACTTGTATGAATACTTGAATTAGATTGTCCATAAATTGTGAATATGATCACCTATTTATAGGGTATGGAAATTAGATTCTAGAATCCTACTAGGAATCAATTTAGCTAATCTGAATTTAACTTAAATTCAATAACCTAATTTCTAGTAGATTTAGGAAATTAATCTAAACGAATCCTAATCGATCAAAGCTTCGTACACAAACACAAAAACACAAACGCACAGCCCACGAAGTGCGCTGTGCGCGCGCGCTGAGCTCGGCCCAGCAGCTGATCGCAGCCCACGAAGGGCGCGCCAGCTTGTTGGCCTTGCTCGTAGGCCTGGCCTTGCTTCTCGCTTGGCTGGGATTTCTTGCTTGGTCGCAGCGGGCTGCGCCTATGTGCTTGTGCGCGCGAGCTTCGCTAGGCGTTGGGCCTAGCTTCGTGTTGGGCCTTGCGTCTAGCAAGCTCGTCCGATGTTTATTTCGTACGTCGCGCTTCCGATTAATTTTCCGATTTCGGAATTCATTTCCAATACGAACAATATTTAATATTTCCGGTTCCGGAACCAATTTCCGTTTCGAACAAATATTTAATATTTCCGTTTCCGGAATTATTTTCCGATTCCGGTAATATTTCCGATTCCGACAAAATTTCCGTTTCCGGCAATATTTCAGATTCTGGCAATATTTCCATTCCCGATAATATTTTCCGATACGTACCATGTTTCCGTTTCCGGCAACATCTACGACTTGGATAATATTTATATTTCCGATACGATCCATATTTCCGTTTCCGGCAATATCATCGTTTCCGGAGTATTCATAATTTGCCTTTGACGATCTCAGCTCCCACTGGAACCAAGATCTGTCGATTCCGAATATCCATAGATGGGGTATTTAATTCCTTTAAATACTTGATCCGTTTACGTACTATTTGTGTGACCCTACGGGTTCAGTCAAGAGTAAGTTGTGGATTAATATTATTAATCCACTTGAACTGAAGCGGCCTCTAGCTAGGCATACAGTTCACTTGATCTCACTGAATTATTAACTTGTATAATTACGACGTTTCTGTAAAGGTCGTCGACCTTCGACGACTTACCCCTTTAATTAAATCTAGACCGTCGATTTATCTCAATCTAATCTAGACCGTTCACTTGATTTTACCCTTTTTATGGGTTGTTTGCCTCTAGGAAAAAAAATTACCCAACGTATATTTAATATTAACTATTTAATATTAATGACATCATCATCCGTCCATTTCACCGCCGGCCCCCATCACCGCCGGCCACCATCACCGTCGGAACCATCACCGCCGGCCACCATCATCCAACCACCATAATCCGGAAACCGACCACCATCATCTCGCCCACCACCATCAACCGACCACCATCATCATCGCCGGGAACCACCAACATCATCCGGCCACTACCATCACCGCCGACCACCATCACCGCCGGCCACCACTCCTCATCGCCGACCATCTAATTTTATAATTAATTAAATAATAATCTTTTTTAATTCTATAATTAAGTAAATAGTAATATTTTTTAATTTTAAGTAAATAACCGTTTAGTTTTTTAAAATATTATTTTATTTATCCGATATTAGCTAATTTGGACATATATTAAAAACAATTATCAAATTTAATTTAATTATTTACCGAATTGTTTTTAAAAAAAATCTGATTTTATTTGATAGGGTATTAGATAATTATTAATTACATAAAGTTTTTTAAATAAAACAATTTTTATTTGATACGGTATTTATAATTATTACCGAAATTAAAATTGATTCTGATATTATAGAATAATATTTATTTTTTAGATATTCTTTAATTGATTTAGTATTTAAAATTTTCCTTAATTGTGCCTTAGGTTTCGTTATTGATTTTCCTAAAAAAAATAAATCAGATTTTATTTTATTACCAAAATAAAAATAGATTTTGATGTATTTTGTTTAGGGATAAAATAGATTCTGATATTATAATATTAATTTTTTAGGTATTCTTTTTATAAAAAATCAGATTTTATTTGTTTCTATACAAAAAATTTAATTTAATTTGTTACGATACAAAAAATTAGATTTAATTTGTTACCATAAAAAGAATCAGACTTTATTCATATTTTTTTATTTCGGTAATTAACTAATAACGTATATCTGAATTATATTAGTTAATAATTGTTACCGAAATTGTTAACAAATTAAATCTGAACAAATAAAATCTGAATTGTTACCTAAGTTTTTTAAAAAATAAGCGAAATAAAAAAAAAGATTTTATTTGATTACCAGAATAAAAATAGATTTTGATACCGTATATCTGAATTATATTAGTTAACAATTGTTACCGAAATTGTTAAAATCTGAATTGTTACCTAAGTTTTTTAAAATATTACCGAAATAAAAAAAATAAGATTATATTTGATTACCAAAATAAAAATAGATTTTGATACCGTATATCTGAATTATATTAGTTAATAATTTTTACCGAAATTGTTAACAAATAAAATCTGAATTCTTACCAAAATTTAAAAATAAATTACCGAAATAGAAAAAGAATCATATTTTATTTGATTACCGAAATAAAAATAGATTCTGATATTTTATTTTTAAGGGATAAAGTAGATTCCGATATTATATAATAATATTAATATTTTAGATATTCTTTAATTGATTTAATATGTTAATTTTCCTAAACTAATGCCTTAGATTTCGTTAACAATTGTTGCCGAAATTTTATTAAAAAAATCAGACTTTATTTGTTTGTTACCGAATTTTTTTTAAAAAAGTCTTATTTTATATTTTTTAATTATATATTGTTACCGATTTTTAGTATTCATTGATATATGCATGATGTTGTTGAGAAATAATATATGTTAGTGGTAATTTCGGATTGATGGTAAGAGAATCAAGAGATTGATTGTTGCAAAAGATCGGTAATTTCGGACGCTCTGTTTACTTACTTGCTTTTCCGTTCACATGAAATTAAATAAGAAAACCCTTTTGGGTCGTGTTAGATAAATTAACAGGGTTTAATTTATCCAACGAATTAAATATCGGTCAGTTCGTCACGCCATTGTTTATTTATTATTCTAAGCATTTCCTTATCTAATGCGACCCTTTAATTATAAATAGATCTATATATCTACACATGTTAGAACCTCCTAATTATTTTTTGGAGTTACCAAATACTTTGGGAATTCAAGTTTGTTATTAAGAGTTACTGAATTGGGAATAATAAAGATTTAAATAACTTTTGGAAGTAAAAGAATCAAGAGAGTGAGTGTTGCCAAATATCAGTAATTTCAGACATTCTATTTACTTATTTGCGTTAACGTTCACATGAAATTAAATAAGCAAACCCCTTTGGGTCGTGTTAGATAATTTAACAGAGTTTAATGTATCGAACGAATAAAATATCGGCTGGTTCGTATTTACATTACATATGTTTTATTCTTAGCATTTTCTTATCTAGTGCGACCCTTTAATTATTAATAAATCTATATATATATATATATATATATATATATATATATATATATATATATATATATATATATATAGACACACACACACACACACATATATATATATATATATATATATGTGTGTGTGTGTGTGTGTGTGTGTGTGTGTGTGTGTTAGTACCTCCTAATTATTTTTGGAGTTACCAAATACTTTGGGAATTACATTTTATTAATTAGTAGTTACTGAATAGGGAATACTAAAGATTTTTCTAACTTCGGATAGTTCGTCACGGCATTGCTTATTTATTATTCTAAACATTTTCTTATCTAATGCGACCGTTTATTTATTAAAAAATATATATATTTATGGTAGGACTTCCTAATTATTTTTTGGAGTTACCAAATACTTTGGGAATTCCAGTTTTTTAATTAGGAGTTACTGAATTGAGAATTATTAAAATTTAAATAACTTTGGAAGTAAGAGAATCAAGAGAGCTAGTGTAGCAAAATATCGGTAATTTCGGACACTCTATTTACTTATTTGCGTTAACGTTTACATGAAATTATATAAGCAAACAAACCCCTTTTGGTCGTGTTAGATAATTTAATAGGGTTTAATTTATCGAACGAATCAAATACCAGCAAGTTCGTCACGGAATTGCTTATTTATTATTTTAAGCATTTCCTTATCTAATGCGACCCTTTAATTATTAATAAATCTATATATATATATATATATATATATATATATATATATATATATATATATATATATATATATATATATATATATATATATATATATGTTAGGACTTCGTAATTATTTTTTGGAGTTACCAAATACTTTGGGAATTCCAGTTTATTAATTAGGAGTTACTACATTGGGAATATTAATGATTTAAACAACTTTAATCAAGGGATTGATTGTTGAAAAAGATCGGAAATTTTGGACACTCTATTTACTTATTTGCGTTAACGTTCACATGAAATTAAATAAGAAAACCCCTTTAAGTTGTGTTAGATAATTTAACAGGGTTTAAATTATCCAACGAATCAAACACCAGCTAGTTCGTCACAACATTACTTATTTTTTATTTTAAGCATTTTCTTATCTAATGCGACCCTTTAATTATTAATAAATCTAAATATTTATATGTTAGGACCTCCTAATTATTTTTTGGAGTTACCAAATGCTTTTGGAATTCCAGTTTATGAATTAGGAATTACTGAATTGGGTTAACTTTAGATGTAAGAGAATCAAGGGATTGATTGTTGAAAAAGATCGGTAATGTCGGACACTCTATTTACATAGTTGCGTTACCGTTCACATGAAATTAAATAAGCAAACCCCGGATCGTGTTAGATAATTTAACAGGGTTTAATGTATCGAATGAATCACGTATTGGCTATTCGTCATGGAATTGCTTATTTATTATTTTAAGCATTTCCTTATCTAATGCGACCCTTTAATTATTAATAAATATTTATTTTTATGTTAGGACCTCCTAATTATTTTTTGGAGTTATCAAATACTTTTGGAATTCCAGTTTATGAATTAGGAGTTAGTGATCGAATTGGGAATCATAAAGATTTAATTAACTTTGGAAGTAAGAGAATCAATAGAGTGAGTGTTACAAAAGATTGGTAATGTCGGACACTCTATTTACTTACTTGCGTTACCGTTTTCATGAAATTAATTAAGCAAACCCGGCCCCTTTGAGTCGTATAAGATAATTTAACAGGGTTTAATGTATCGAATGGATCAAATATCGGCTGGTTCGTCATGACATTGCTTATTTATTATTCTAAGCATTTCCTTATCTAATGCGACCCTTTAATTATAAATATATCTATATATATACATATGTTAGCACCTCTTAATTATTTTTTGGAGTTACCAAATACTTTTGAAATTACAGTTTATTAATTAGGAGTTACTGAATTGGGAATAAATAAAAGATTTAAATAACTTTAGAAATAAGAGAATCAATAGAGTGAGTGTTGCAAAATGTCGGTAATTTCGGACACTCTATTTACTTATTTGCGTTGCCGTTCACATGAAATTAAATAATCAAACCCCTTTGGGTCGTGTTAGATAAAATGTATTGTTGGTAGTTCCTTCTTTTTGGCAGTGTACTTCTTTCAAATTTTGATGTTTATTATTCCAACTTTATAGATTTGTTTCTTACAATATTAACGAAATTCAGAAAATTACCATATTTTAAAATTTACCAAACCATAAAAGCTAACGAAATGAGAACCAAGTTAATTAATTTAACGAAACTAATCTGAACTTATATTTTCTTTATCTGATATGATCTGATTTTTTATAATTAATATTTAAAAATTAAAAATTACAATTAATATTAAATGATTTTAATAAATTTTATTCAAATTTATAATATTGTTACAGTATTTAATTTTGTATTTGACTTTAATTAGTCATATTTAACTATTCCATATATTAAAAAGACTTGGTGCATATCTAGATAGATCGGTTCTAATATAGACATGATCTGGATATACCAATTTTAATATGGGCATAATGGTTCAAACTTGGACATTATTCGGACATACTGGTTCTGATCTTGACGTATATGTTCTGAGTTGGACCAATTGCTTCAGATCTGGTCATAAACTATACAGATCGGTTCTAATCTAGACATGAGTTGTACAGATCGATTCTGATCCGGATATGATCTACACATACCGGTTATAATCTAGCATTATGGTTCTGATCTGGACATGATCTGCACATACTTATCAAACTAGTTTCGATCTGGACATGATTTGTACATATCGATTGTGATTTGTACATGAGCTGTATATATCTGGACATAGATCGATCCTAATCCGGATATGATCTGCACATACCGGTTCTGATCCGGCATGATGGTTCTGATCTGGACATGAAATGCACAAACTGATTAAACCAGTTTTGATCTACACATGATACGTACAGTTCGATTCTAATTTAGACATGAGCTGTACATACCGGCTCTGATCAGGACATAATGGTACTGATTTGGACATGAAGTTATAATCTAGACATGGTGGTTATGAACTGGACATGATCTGGACATATCGATTGTGATTTGTACATGAGCTGTATATATCTAGACATAGATCGATTCTAATCCGAATATGATCTGCACATACCGGTTCTGATCCGGCATGATGGTTCTGATCTGGACTTGAAATGCACATACTAATCAAACTAGTTTTGATCTAAACATGATACGTACAGTTCGATTCTGATTTAGACATGAGCAGTACATACCGGCTCTGATCAGGACATAATGGTACTGATTTGGACATGAAGGTTCTGATCTGGACATGATGGTTTGAACTGGACATGATCTGGACATATCAGTTCTGGTCTGAACATGATTTTCACAGATCGATTTTGATCTGAACATGATTTTCACAGATCGATTTTGATCTGAACATGATTTGTATAGATCTAGACATATATCGGTTCTGATCTGGACATAATCTAATCATAACAGTTCTGGTCTGGACATATTGATTATGATCTTAATTTGATATGTAGAAATTGTTTCTTAACTACACATGATAAGTAAAGATACTGAGATACAATTATGATTTGGACATGATCTAATCACACTAGTTTTGATCTGGACATATCGGTTCAGAACTAGACAACAACAATTTTGACTTTGTTAGCATTTGATTTATAATAAATAAAAAAAATAAAAAATTAACAATGATATAATAATAATGATAATAATGATAATAATAATAATAATAATAATAATAATAATAATTATTATTATTAATATTATCAAATGCTAATAAATTTATACATTTTTTAAATAATTAATGGGAAGCTGAGATACAATCTGTACCCCCACTCAATGTTATACATTATTTACAAAGTTATCAATATTATTAGAATTATAATTATTATAATTATTATTATTATATTACAATACTCTTATTTATGTCTGAACTTAAGCACTGTTTAGTTCACCTTATCTCAGGACTTTATTACTTATTTTAGATTTAATCAGATCAGATCAGATCAGACCAGATCGGATCAAATCAGAAAAAATAAGTTCAAATCAGACCAGATCATACCAGACCAGATTATTATTATTATTATTATTATTATTATTATTATTATTATTATTATTATTATTATTATTATTATTATTATTATTATTATTATTATCATGGTTATTATATTTAATATTTTATTACTATTATTGCTTTAATAAAAAAAGAATGTTGTTATCGGTGCAATTAAAATCTATTACTTAAGGCATAAAAAACATAAACAAAACATTCAAATTCATCATGTTCAAATTAAAACCATTAAGTCCAGATCAGAAACAATATGATCAGGTCATGTCCATATCTGAACTGATTTTTATAGATCAGAACCATTATATATCTAGACCAGAACTGATAGGATAAGATAATATCCAGATCATAACTGATCTGTACAGATCATCCAGATTATGTTCAAATATGCAAAGATCTTGTCTAAATCAGAATCGATCCTTACAGAACCAATATGTTCAGATCAAAATCGATTTGTACAGATCATGTCCAGATCAGAATCGATATGTCCAGATTATAATTGGTCTAGATATCGACTCTATACAGATTATGTTCAGATCAGAATTGATCTGCAAAGATCATGTCCATATCAGAATTGATTTTTACAGATCATGACAAGATCAGAACTGGTCTGTACAGATCATGACCAGATCAGAACTGATCTGTACAAATCATGTCTAGATCAAAACTTATCTCTATATATCATGTCCAGATCAGAACTGATATGTACAGATCATGTCCAGATCAGAATTGGCCTGCACAGATCATGTCCAGATCAGAACTAAAATGTACAGATCATGTCCAGCTCAGAACTAAAATGTACAGATCATGTCCAAATCAGAACTGATCGTACAAATCATATTCAGATTGAAACGGATCTGTACAGATCATATCCAGATCAGAACTTATATGTCTAGATCATAACCGATCTATCTAGATCATGTCTAGGTCTATATAATATAAGGAATAGTTAAATCATGAGCAAAGTCAAATAAATAATAACAATATTGTAAATTTGTGTAACATTTATTTTACATGTAAGTCGTTTAATATTAATAAATATAGGTTTTTGTTTAAACTTAATTTTGAAGAATCAGATCAGATCAGATCAGATCAGACCAGACCAGATCAGACCAGATCAGACCAGATCAGAAAAAATAAGTTCAGGTCAGATCAGATCAGAAAAAATAAGTTCAGATCAGATTAGACCATAACAGATCAGACCAGACCAGATCAGATCAGATCAGAAGAAATAAGGTGAACTAAACAGGGTCTTATTCGAACTTATCGTATCTGAACCTAGATTAAATTATCTTAACTTATGAGAATCAATTAACTGACCTTATCTTATATTACCTAGACTTATTTGAGTTATATGAACTTATTTTATCTGATCTAAGTCAAAATAAGTCAAAAAAAATAAGCCAATAATCACCTACTACCTCCGTTTCAAAATGATCTTTACATTTTCCGTTTTAGTTCGTTTCATAATGTTCTTTACACTTTGCTTTATTCTATTTTGGACATGAAATTTACTACCTTACCCTTCACTTACTTTATTCATTTATTTCTTACACCCACCCCTCTTTTTGACCATTTACCTTACTAGCTTTATCCATATTTTATTATATTCATCAAACTTTACTACTTTTGTCTTAATATTTGTGCAAATAGTTACTATAAAGATCTTTATGAAACGGAGTAGTACATGGTAATAATCTTAGGAAACAAATTTGTGTTTACAATATAGAGATTTTAATCCATTAAATAATATATTTTACAAGTATATTTGTTTTCTTACCAACAACAATGTACACAATAGTACTTGTTAACAAAAAAAAATATGGCATGTTTGTCACATTATTTGAATATTCACATCGTTTTCGGCCTTTGGGTCTTTCCAAATTTGTATACGAGTGACTAGATCATTGGAAAAATATGTTTTCCGAAATTCATGGATTATGTGACCACATACATTATTGTATGCATAGTTTCTTTCATGTTGTATGAGGGTTGCCTCTCTTTTGTACAAAAAAGAACATACTATTATTGGAAATAATTTTACTTCTAATTTTTTTTGATGTTCAAACACTTTTTCCACATAACCTAATTGGTTTTGTGTGCCTAATATTTGTTTTAAGGGGCCTAAACATAAAGGTTTAATGTCTATACTATTTTTCACCTTTTTGAAATGCTACACACATTTAGTAAGTGGGTTAATGTATACACTATTTGATTATTGAATCGTAAAACTTCCAACCTTTACAATATATAATACGCTCTTGTAAAAATATTTGATTAATATTAGTTGTTCCGTGGGTATTAATAATGAAAGGGTCGCACTAGATAAGGAAATGCTTAGAATAAATAAGAAATTCCATAACTAAGTAAGATAACCAGCGAATATTTGATTCGTTAGTTACATTACATCACCCTAAATTATCCAACACGACACAGACGAGATAAGATTTTTTTTTTAATACAACATAAGATTCTTTTTAAAAAATTTCGATAACAATATAAGATAAGATTTGTTTTCAATATAAGATAAGATTTTTTTTAAAAAAATTCGGTAACAATCAAATAAAATCTGGTTTTTTAAAAAATTTCGGTACGTAACAATTATTAACGAAATCTAAGGCATCAATTTAGGAAAATTAGATGCTAAATCAATTAAAGAATATCTAAAAATTAAATATTATTCTATAATATCAGAATCTATTTTATCCCTAAAAAAATTATATCAAAATCTATTTTTATTTCGATAATCAAATAAAATTTGATTTTTTTTTCGGTAATTTTTTTTAAAATTTCGGTAACAAATCAGATTTTATTTGTAAACAATTTCGGTAAAAATTATTAACTAATATAATTCAGATATACGGTATCAAAATTTATTTTTATTTTGGTAATAAAATAAAATCTGATTTATTTATTTCGACATTTTTTTAAAAAATTTCGGTAATAATTAAGATTTTATTTGTTAACAATTTCGGTAACAATTAGTAACTAATATAATTTAGATATACGGTATCTTGTAATTCAGATTTAGTATCAATAACGAAATCTAAGACATCAATTTAGGAAACTTAAGATACTAAATCAATTAAAGAATATCTAAAAAAAAGTATTCTTCTATAATATCAGAATCTATTTTATCCCCAAAAAAAATATCAAATCTATTTTTATTTTGGTAATCAAATAAAATCTGAATTTTTTTTTTTTAGGAAAATCAATAACGAAATCTAAGGCATCAATTTAGGAAATTTAAGATACTAAATCAATTAAAGAATATCTAAAAAGTAAATATTATTCTATAATATCAGAATCTATTTTAATTTCGGTAATAATTATACAATATCGTATCAAATAAAATCTGTTTTTTTAAAGAAAACTTTCGGTAATAATTATATAATACCGTATCAAATAAAATCAAATATAATTAAAAAAAATTCGGTAAAGATTATTAAATTATATTTGATAATTTTTTTAAATATATGTCAAAAGTAGCTAATATCGGATAAATAACAATAATATTTTTAAAAACTAAAATGTTATTTACTTAAAATTAAAAAATATTATTATTTAATTAATTATAATATTAAAAAAGATTAGTATTTAATTAATTATAAAATTAGATGGCCGGCGATGTGGATGATGGTGGGCGGCGGTGATGGTGGCCGGCGGTGTTGGTAGTGTTCGGGATGATGTTGGTGGTTGCCGGCGATTATAATGGTGGTCGGTTGCCGGATGATGGTGGTCGAATGATGGTGGTCGGCGATGTGGTTGGTGGCCGGCGGTTATGGTGGTGACCGACGGTGATGGTGGTTGCCGGGTGGTGGTTGCCGGCGGTGATGATGGCTGACGGTGATGATGGCCGGCGGTGAGGGTAGTGACCGGCGGTTACGGTGGTTTCCGGCGATGATGTCATTAAGAATAATTTCGGTAATTTAAAAATAAATTAAATACCCCTTAACTTTATAACCAAACAAGACTTAACAAAAAAAAATTATGGATAGCTAGGATCTAATCAACATAATCTAACGGTATATATTTATCTAAGGTTTTTTAGTTGTCGGAGGTCAACGACCTTTATAGAATTTTTAGTATAATTAACACTGAACCGCATTTATTAGACTTACCATTAAATGCATACTTGGACCAAGGGCATTATTTCCTTCAGTCTTCCACTTGTCCTTAGGGACAAGTGTGCATTTCCTAATTTCTTTGTCGCTCGATGCTTGCTCTTGAACATAAGGTAAGAGTTGTCATCCTTATTATGTCCAGAGGTGTTTCTCGGTTTCAGAGTTCAACTGATCAAATAAACAAATAATCATAGCCTATGATTCATCTGAGCACGACCATGCATTTTATAGTTTCTAGCTCTCCGAGTGGCCTTGTACAACTTTCAGCATCTCATCCCGATTCATGGGAGGACAATCCCAATCTTGCAATCTTGAGATTAAACTTCGTTTGATAGGTGATTACCCGAGCGTTGCCTTTATAGCCTCCTTTTACGGTGCGACGGTTCACAACGTCAAAGCAACCAGTTCTCAAACAAGTAATCTCAAATCACTCAGGTATTGAGGATTAGTGTCCAATAATTTTAATTAAATTTACTTATGACATATTTTCATCTCTTACAGTAAAGTTTCATATATAGGTCTGTCCGATACTAGTCTTCCCAAAGTAAGTATCTATGCAAATGATTGCGACATTGCCATGTCCACATAGTTCAAGAAACAGAACTACTAGTCATCTTGCATTCTAGTGTTCTAGCGTTTTCTATGCGTCCATCTTTATAGAAAACTCCGACCAGGGACCATTTTCAACTTTTGACATTCAAGTCCACTTGATAGACATTTCTTAGTCACAGGACTGGTCCTGACAGTCTATCTTGAATATATCGTCAAATTGAAGGGACTCATCATTTAATAAACCACAATTAAATGGAAAAATGAATTCTGTTCATTAATGTGAATGGTTAAACAATAATGTTTTACAAAGTATTAAACTCTAAAACTTTAAAACATTAAATAAGGACATCAAATCCATTATCCAACATGCTTGATTCCCATAGCTGCAGTGTGCGAGTTGTCCTTTACCTGCGGCAGAGGTTTAGTTAATGGATCTGAGATGTTGTCGTCAGTTCCAATCTTGCTTATCTCGACTTATTTTCTTTCAACGAACTATCGTAGAAGGTGAAATCTACGAAGTACATGCTTGACTCTCTGGTGGTGTCTAGGCTCCTTTGCCTGTGCAATAGCTCCATTATTATCACAATACAGAGCTATCTGTCCTTTAATGGAGGGGACTACACCAAGTTGACATATGAACTTCCTTAGCCAAATAGCTTGCTTTGCTGCTTCATGTGCAACAATGTACTCCGCTTCAGTTGTAGAATCCGCAATGGTGCTTTGCTTAGCACTTTTCCAGGTTACTGCACCTCCGTTGTGGCAGAAGAAAAGCCCAGACTGTGATCTGTAATCTTCTTTTTCGGTTTGGAAACTTGCGTCCGTATAGCCTTTAACAATTAATTCATCATCTCCACCATAGACCAGGAAATCATCTTTGTGCCATTTCAGGTACTTCAGAATATTCTTGGCAGCAGTCCAATGTGCCTCTCCCGGGTCTGACTGGTATCTGCTCGTAGCACTGAGTGCGTACGCAACATCCGGGCATGTACATATCATAGCATACATTATTAAACCAATCAATGATGCATATGGAATCCCACTCATTCGTCTACGCTCATCTAGTGTTTTTGGGCACTGAGTCTTTCTTAGAGTCATTCCATGAGACATGGGTAGGTAGCCTCGCTTGGAGTCTGCCAAATTAAACCTTTCAAGCACCTTATTGATATAAGTGCTTTGACTGAGTCCAATCATCTTCTTAGATCTATCTCTGTATATCTTGATGTCCAGTATTGTGAGGTTATGATTCATATGACAAAACATAAATCATGCGGAAAAACCATAAAGCCAGGAAAGCATATTATTTACACATAATCATTTAGCATAGTTTAGATGCATACACTTTGTTGCGTGCCCTCCCTAGCTGCGCCCGAACCGAACCGAACAAGAAAAAGTCTTTAGGACTCCAAGTGTCGTCCCTCCGTAGATAGTCCACAGCACGTCCGGATCCGCCTTAAGCTTGACCAACTAGGATTGCCCTTAAGGTACTTAGAATTTTCGGCTATTGTAGGCAATTATATGACTGAATTTTTGCTCTCAAAAATCACTTTGAATACTTGAATACTCGATATAAATTATGAGCCCTTAACTCATATTTATAGACCATGGAATAAATAATAGAATCCTACTAGGATACGAATTAATTAAATTAGAATCCTAGTAGAATTCTTATTTAATTAATTTATCTTTTAGGATTAGGAATTTTAATCATTAAACAAATCCTGTACTCTTTAGGTTTCGTATGTGAACACAAACTCTACACGAGCATGACCTACGAGCGTGCATGCCATGCCCGTGCACAGCCAACACGGCTGCTCGGCCCACGCGAGCTACAAGCCCACGCGAGCTGCAGCAATGCTCGCAGCCCACTGCTCGCAGCTGCGCGCGCTGCGCGCGCTGCCCTGGCCTGCTGGGCCTGGCCTTGCGCTGGGCCTGGCGTGGCCTTGGCTGTTCGTGTGGCGCGCTTGGCTTGCTGGGCGATGGCCTGGCTTCGTGCTGGGCCCTCGTCCGGCAGGCCTCGTCAGATGCTTATTCGTACGATACGCTTCCGATTAAATTCCCGGTTCCGGAATTCATTTCCGATACGAACAATATTTAATATTTCCGATTCCGGAATTAATTTCCGTTTCGAACAAATATTTAATATTTCCGTTTCCGAAATTATTTTCCGATTCCGATAATATTTCCGATTCTGACAATATTTCCGTTTCCGGCAATATTTTCGATTCCGGCAATATTTCCATTTCCGATAATATTTTCCGATACGTACCATGTTTCCGTTTCCGGCAACATCTACGACTTGGATAATATTTATATTTCCGATACGATCCATATTTCCGTTTCCGGCAATATCATCGTTTCCGGAGTATTCATTTCTTGCCTGTGACGATCTCAGCTCCCACTGAAACCAAGATCCGTCGATTCCGAATATCCTTAGATGGAGTATTTAATGCCATTAAATACTTGATCCGTTTACGTACTATTTGTGTGACCTTACGGGTTCAGTCAAGAGTAAGCTGTGGATTAATATCATTAATTCCACTTGAACTGAAGCGGCCTCTAGCTAGGCATTCACCTCACTTGATCTCACTGAATTTATTAACTTGTTAATTAATACTGAACCGCACTTATTAGACTTGACATAGAATGTATACTTGGACCAAGGGCATTATTTCCTTCAGTCTCCCACTTGTCCTTAGGGACAAGTGTGCATTTCCTAATTCCTTTGTCGCTCGATGCTTGCTCTTGAACATAAGGTAAGAGTTTTCATCCTTATTATGTCCAGAGGTGTTCCTTGGTTTCAGAGTTCAACTGATCAAATAGACAGATAATCATAGCTTATGATTCATCCGAGCACGGCCATGCATTTCACAGTTTGTAGCTCTCCGAGTGGCCTTGTACAACTTTTAAGCATCTCATCCCGATTTATGGGAGGACAATCCCAATCTTGCGATCTTGAGATTAGACTTCGTTTGATAGGTGATTACCTGAGCGTTGCCTTTATAGCCTCCTTTTACGGTGCGACGGTTGGTCAACGTCAAAGCAACCAGTTCTCAAACAAGTAATCTCAAATCACTCAGGTATTGAGGATTTAGTGTCTAATAATTTTAATGAAATTTACTTATGACAGATTTTCATCTCTTACAGTAAAGTTTCATAGGTCTTGTCCGATACTAGTCTTCCCAAAGTAAGTATCTATGCAAATGATTATGACATTGCCATGTCCACATAGTTCAAAAAACAGAACTACTAGTCATCTTGCATTCTAATCGTCTAACGTTTTCTATGCGTCCAATTTTATAGAAAACTCCGACTAGGGACCATTTTCAACCTTTGACATTCAAGTTCACTTGATAGACATTTTTTAGTCACAGGACTGGTCCGGACAGTCTATCTTGAATATATCGCCAAATTGAAGGGACTCATCATTTAATAAACCACAAATTAAATGGAAAAATGAATTCTCTTCATTTATTGTGAATGATTAACCAATAATGTTTTACAAAGATTTAAACTCTAAAACTTTAAAACATTAAACAGGGATATCAAAGCCATTCTCCAATATGCTTGATTCCCATAGCTGCAGTGTGCGAGTTGTGCTTCGCCTGCGACAGAGGTTTAGTCAATGGATCTGATATGTTGTCATCAGTTCCAATCTTGTTTATCTCGACTTCTTTTCTTTCAACGAACTCTCGTAGAAGGTGAAATCTCCGAAGTACATGCTTGACTCTCTGGTGGTGTCTAGGCTCCTTTGCCTGTGCAATAGCTCCATTATTATCACAATACAGGGCTATTGGTCCTTTAATGGAGGGGACTACACCAAGTTCACCTATGAACTTCCTTAGCCATATAGCTTCCTTTGTTGCTTCATGTGCAGCAATGTACTCCGCTTCAGTTGTAGAATCTGCAATGGTGCTTTGCTTAGCACTTTTCCAGCTTACTGCACCTCCGTTGAGGCAGAAGACAAACCCAGACTGTGATTTGAAATCATCTTTGTCGGTTTGGAAACTTGCATCCGTATAGCCTTTAACAATTAATTCATCATCTCCACCATAGACCAGGAAGTCATCTTTGTGCCTTTTTAGGTACTTCAGAATATTCTTGGCAGCAGTCCAATGCGCCTCTTCTGGGTCTGACTGGTATCTGCTCGTAGCACTGAGTGCGTACGCAACATCCGGGCGTGTACTTATCATAGCATACATTATTGAACCAATCAATGATGCATATGGAATCCCATTCATTCGTCTACGCTCATCAAGTGTTTTTGGGCACTGAGTCTTGCTTAGAGTTATTCCATGAGACATTGGTAGGTAGCCTCGCTTGGAGTCTGCCATCTTGAACCTATCAAGCACCTTATTGATATAAGTGCTTTGACTAAGTCCAATCATCCTTTTAGATCTATCTCTGTAAATCTTGATGCCCAAATGTACTGTGCTTCTCCTAGATCTTTCATCGAAAAACATTTCCCAAGCCAAATCTTGACAGAGTTCAACATAGGAATGTCATTTCCGATAAGTAATATGTCGTCGACATATAATACTAGGAAAACAATTTTGCTCCCACTGACCTTCTTGTATACACAAGATTCGTCTGCGTTCTTGATGAAACCAAAGTCACTGACTGCTTCATCAAAACGTATATTCCAGCTCCTGGATGCCTGCTTCAATCCGTAGATTGACTTCTTTAGCTTGCATACCTTTTTAGCATTCTTTGGATCCTCAAAACCTTCAGGCTGTGTCATAAACACAATTTCTGTTAAAATGCCGTTTAAGAAAGCAGTTTTGACATCCATCTGCCATATTTCCTAATCGTAATATGCAGAGATTGCTAACATTATCCGAATAGACTTTAGCATTGCAACTGGTGAAAAGGTTTCATCGTAATCCACACCGTGGACTTGCCTGTAACCTTTTGCAACCAATCTAGCTTTGAAAACTTCAAGTTTCCCATCCTTGTCCTTTTTCAGTTTGAAAACCCATTTGCTTCCAATGGCTTGGTAGCCATCTGGCAAATCGACCAAATCCCATTCTTGGTTTTCAGACATGGAGTCTAATTCAGATTGCATGGCTTCTTGCCATTGCTTGGAGCTTGGGCTCGTCATAGCTTGTTTGTAAGTCGCAGGTTCATCACTTTCAAGTAATAGAACGTCATAGCTCTCGTTCGTCAAAATACCTAAGTACCTTTCCGGTTGAGATCTATATCTTTGCGATCTACGCTGGGTAACATTTCTAGATTGACCATGATTCTCACCAGATTCTTCTAAAGATCTCTGAGTTTCATCCTGAATGTCATTTTGAGCATTCTCTAGAGTTTGTTGTTCGACTCGAATTTCTTCGAGGTCTACTTTTCTCCCACTTCTCATTTTGGAAATGTGATCTTTCTCCAAAAAGACACCATCTCGAGCAACAAACACCTTGTTCTCAGATGTATTGTAGAAGTAATACCCCTTTGTTTCCTTTGGATAGCCCACAAGGATACATTTGTCAGATTTTGGATGAAGTTTGTCTGAAATTAATCGTTTGACGTATACTTCACATCCCCAAATCTTAAGAAAAGACACATTTGGAGGCTTTCCAAACCATAACTCATATGGAGTCTTTTCGACAGCTTTAGACGGAGCTCTATTTATAGTGAGTGTAGCTGTATTTAGTGCATGTCCCCAAAATTCTAATGGAAGTTTGGCCTGACCCATCATTGACCTGACCATGTCTAGCAAGGTTCTGTTCCTCCGTTCCGACACACCGTTCCATTGTGGTGTTCCAGGAGGAGTCAATTCTGATAGAATTCCACATTCTTTCAGATGGTCAGCAAATTCATAGCTCAGATATTCACCGCCTCTATCAGACCGCAGTGCCTTAATCTTCTTGCCTAATTGATTCTCTACTTCACTCTAAAATTCCTTGAATTTGTTAAAGGATTCAGACTTATGCTTCATTAGGTAGACATAACCATATCTACTGAAGTCATCAGTGAAAGTGATAACGTAGCTGAAACCACCTCTAGCATTTGTACTCATTGGTCCACATACATCTGTATGGATTAAACCCAATAGTTCATTTGCTCTTTCTCCAACTTTAGAGAAAGGTTGCTTTGTCACTTTGCCAAGTAAACATGATTCGCATTTACCATAATCTTCTAAGTCAAATGGTTCTAGAATTCCTTCCTTTTGAAGTCTTTCTAAGCGTTTCAAGTTTATATGGCCTAATCGACAATGCCACAGATAGGTGAGATCTGAATCATCCTTTTTGGCCTTTTTGGTATTTATGTTATATACTTGTTTGTCGTGATCTAATAAATAACGTCCATTGACTAATCTAGCAGATCCATAAAACATCTCTTTAAAATAAAACGAACAACTATTGTCTTTTATAAAAAAGGAAAATCCCTTAGCATCTAAGCAAGAAACTGAAATGATGTTTTTAGTAAGACTTGGAACATGGAAACACTCTTCCAGTTCCAAAACTAGCCCGGAGGGCAACGACAAATAATAAGTTCCTACAGCTAATGCAGCAATCCGTGCTCCATTTCCCACTCGTAGGTCGACTTCTCCCTTGCTTAACTTTCTACTTCTTCTTAGTCCCTGTGGATTGGAACATAAGTGTGAGCCACAACCTGTATCTAATACCCAAGAAGTTGAATTAGCAAGTATACAGTCTATAACGAAAATACCTAAAGATGGAACGACTGTTCCGTTCTTCTGATCTTCCTTTAGCTTCAAGCAATCTCTCTTCCAATGCCCCTTCTTCTTGCAGTAGAAGCATTCGGATTCAGAAGTGGGTTGACTGACCTTCCTCTTTACAGATTTGGCGCCAGTTTGCTTAGTTGGGCTGGCCTTGTTGCCACCTTTCTTAGCATTCCTCTTCTTTCCAGATTTCTTGAACTTGCCCCCACGCACCATAAGCACATCCTGCTTATCACTTTTGAGCGTCTTTTCAGCGGTCTTCAGCATACCGTGAAGCCCAGTGAGCGTTTTGTCCAGACTATTCATACTGTAGTTCAGTTTGAACTGATCATACCCGCTATGAAGAGAATGGAGGATGGTGTCTATAGCCATTTCCTGAGAAAATTGCTGATCCAGCCGACTCATATTCTCAATGAGTCCCATTTTGAGAACATGTGAACTTACGGGCTCGCCTTTCTTAAGCTTGGTCTCAAGAATTTGCCTATGAGTCTCGAATCTTTCGACTCGAGCCAGATCTTGGAACATGTTCTTCAACTCACTGATGATTGTGAAAGCATCTGAGTTGATGAACGTTTTCTGCAGATCTGCACTCATGGTGGCGAGCATTAGACATTTCACATCCTTGTTGGCATCAATCCAACGATTGAAGGCTGCCTGAGTGACCCCGTCGCCTGCGGCTTCGGGCATCGCCTCTTCTAGGACATACTCCTTTTCTTCCTGCATAAGAACTATTTGCAAGTTCCTTTGCCAGTCAAGGAAGTTTTTCCCGCTCAACTTCTCCTTTTCGAGAATTGATCGAATGTTGAATGAATTGTTGTTTGCCATATTTAAAACTACAATTGAAAAGAATAAACAAATAAATAACCATTCACAGTTTCTCGTAATAAACTTAAATTCTAGCATACATGCATAATTCAATGTTCATTAAGCATTTTATTCAAGTTATGTGTTCCGGCAGGTGTGAATAAAATGATTCCAAGATCCTAAAATCATTGAAGAATTAAGCACGGTTTGTCGACTCAATTCTAAAAAATCTTAGGTAAGCAAAAGCCTTTTGCTAATAGTCTAGAAACTATTCTTGGTTGATAGGTACGTCTAAGAACTTATTAGGTAAACCTATCGATTTTGCCACGACATAAAAGGACTCCTTACTTATATCGTTGAGTTTCACCAAAACTAACATGTACTCACAATTATTTGTGTACCTTGCCCCTTTAGGACCAATAAGTAACACCTCGCTGAGCGAAAACTATTACTAGATTGATGTAAAGGATATCCAAGCAAGTGTATATTTTGGCATGGCACCTTTTAACTCAATTTTTAAGTTTGGAACTTAAGGCTCTTACTATGTTGGTTAGATTTTAAGTGAACTAAAATCCTTAATCATGCAACATAATCAAGCTTTGATCTCATGCATTTTAAGACATATTTAAAAGCAATAAATAACTTAAAACATGCATAAGATAAATGTGATCTAGTATGGCCCGACTTCATCTTGAAGCTTTAACTTCAAAGTCCGTCATGAAAATCTCCGTGGGAGGCACCATTTTCTTCAAATAGGATAAGCTATAATTAAAACTAATTACAACTATTTGATGGTACGCAGACCATATTTGAATTGAAAAACACTTTGGTACTTTAGACCAATTACATTCAAATTAATGGTAAGCACACCATATTTTCTATCCTATTTGGGCCATACTAGTCACTTCATAACCTGCAAAACAGTACATATACAATATATATACCATTCACCCATTCATTATCATGAATGGCCCACATAGCTGGTTAGTAAAACACATTATGCATCACATAAACATTTGCAGCAATTAATCAAGGGCACCAATAATCTACAAATTATTCAGTCCTTATTAATTCTAATCAAGTTGTTTTAACCTTAAGGATTTGTAGACCTAATCAAGAGTATATGACTAAAAGGGCTCCCACTTAAACCAATAAATTCATATGCTTTACTAATTTTAAACATAAAAATGTATTTCTAGTCTAACCGGAAACATACAAATTTAATTAAAATTTAAAGCTCATATAAATTTATAATTGAATCCATAAATTTAATTTAATTTCAGTCGTATTTAAATTAATTCATGATTTTAATTTTAGTAAAATAATTAGAATAAATAAAATTTATTATAATTACAATATTCAAAATTAAAATCCAAGAAAATAATTTAAATTATTAATTTTAAAATTAATTAAAATTACGTAAACTGAAAATTTCAAATTAAAATTTTAAAACGATGTAATCGCAACGCAACAATCCCACGCAACGCACGCCCATGGGCCACACGCATACAGCCATCGCTGGCCATGTGCGCTCAGCCCATGCGCTGCGTCGCATCGCTGCTGCTCACCATCGCAAGACATCAATCGAACACGCGAGCTGGTGCTCGCTGCGCGCGCCAGCGCTCGATTTATGCGAACCATCGCTCGCTGCGCGCCTGCCTTTCCCGCACGCGAGCTTGCGCTCATCGCACGAGGCAGCAGTATGCGAGCTGGCGCTCGCTGCGCGCGAGCCATCGACGCTGTGCATAGCGCTCGTGGCACGCGAGCTTGCGCTCGCTGCGCGCGAGGCTCCGCATGCTTGCGCGAGGCAGTGCGCGCTGTGGCGCAGCACGCTTGCTGCCCACACGCGACTGCTCGTGCCTTGCTCTCGCCCCTGCCCACACGCCCATTGCTCACAGCCCACGACACAAGGCAGGGCTGATGCCTTGTGCTCGTGCACCATGGCCTTGCTCGCTGCATTCGTACCGCATGGGCGACGAGCTCCCTTGCTCGTCGTCGCATGCCCGCACTATACAACACCCCTTAAGGGTAACACGTAGCGTCCATTGCTTTGTGCGTGCAAGTTATATGAGCGAGTCGCATAAAAATTAAAAAATTTATATTCAAAATTAATGACAAATTAATAAATAATATTAATTTCATAATTTTAGGGCGAAAAATCGAAAATTTATTATTTAATTGATTTCCGATTAACATGGATTCAAGTCTAGGTCATAAAAATTAAAAATTTAACATAAAATTTACAATTTTTATGGTGGTTTTTAATCATAGGTATCTAATTAAATTATAACTAATTATGAAAATCAAATTAATTCTAAATTATTCCAATTTTCAACAAATTAATCATAATTACAAATTAGATTGCATAATTAACAAGGCTAGGCATTCAAACTTGTTAAACATATACAGCAGGTCAATCAAAAATTCAAGATTTATCAACATATACTCGTCCGATGTTTATTTCGTACGTCGCGCTTCCGATTAATTTTTCGTTTGCGGAATTCATTTCTGATACGAACAATATTTAATATTTCCGATTCCAGAACAAATTTCCGTTTCGAACAAATATTAAATATTTCCGTTTCTGGAATTATTTTCCCATTCTGATAATATTTCCGATTCCGACAATATTTCCGTTTCTGGCAATATTTCTGATTCTGGCAATATTTCCATTCCCGGTAATATTTTCCGATACATACCTGTAGACACCTAATTTGTGTCTCCCCTTTGGGATGATGACGATACCATTATCCTTGTTAGGCGATTGGAGTAACTGCAGGCGGAAATCTCAATTGCTAAGAACACCTCCAAAATCCAATCCCCGAGACCGTTCCCCTCCCGGAACTTGGTACAAAATACAACTTCCAAAATCTAATTTAAAAATCCAAGTTCAATATCAATTAGTAGACCATCCCATTGGTCTTACTAGGCCTTTTACACTCAAAATCATATAAGGCAAGTCAAATTCGGGCGCCGACCCACAAAACCGAGCATACCGGGCCACGTCTCGTAAAACCGGAATTCAAAAACCCGAGAAAGGCTTGTTTTTAGACGCAAATTCAAGTCTTAACCTCCAAACAAACACTACACGCCAAACATCGTACTATTCGTACGAAGGTACACCCATACATGACAAATCAAGGACGGCATCTTTCCGTCCTTTTTGGCGGCATTCAGGCCACGCACGTCAGCAGCGCCCATCGCTGGCTTGGCGCCAGGCGCTGGCGTGTGCTGGCATTTTTCACCATTTCCCTCCTATAAATAGCCCTCATTTCCATCGAAAAAAGGGAGCACAACACATACAACGTCGTAATTTCGACATTACTCCTCACAATACAAACTCAAAACTCCTCAAAAACACATACAAAATTCCTAAATTCAAAAGCAATTGGGAGCTCGTGCCTAAGCCTAACTAGGTAAATCTGAATCCCATTTCAATCAATCATGCTATTTTGATTTCAAATGATTAGCAAGTTGGTATTTTTTGCCATAAAAAACACCACTTGCAACAATCATACATGCTTTTTCAAAAATACAAACTTTTTCAAAATACAAAATACAAACTTTCAAGATTCAAGGATGTTCAAAGTTGTTTACTTTCATCTCTTTGAACTAGAATCACCTTCAAGTGTGGAGTAATCAAATATGACACCTTTTAGCATTTAAAGGTTTAATATTTTGGGATTCAAGACTCCATTTTTCAATATACAAGTTCAACTTTTCAAATTTCAAGATCCCACCATGTTTAGGGTTGTTCATAACTACCTCTCTAAACTAGGATCATTTCAAGTTCAAATTTCAATCATTTCAAGTTCAAACATTTCAATATCCAAGTTTTTAATTTCAAGTTTAACATGCAAAATCTAGGACATTTGGGTTTAGCAACCTCTCCCAAGTTGAGATTTTTGGCTTTGAATTCGTGTCGGGCGCACTTATTTTTAAGGAGCCGCTTGGCGTTCGAATCTCATGTGCCCAAGTACAAATTTCAATTATGCACCTTTCAATATCGCAATTTCAATATCCCACCTTTCAATATCGCACTTTCAATATCGCACTTTCAATATCGCACTTTCAATACCGCAATTTCAATACCGCATTTTCAATTTCGCACTTTCAATTCCGCACCTTTACTTGCCTAGTCCATTTCTAGGCAATGTGGACCTACTCCCTAGTCCTTTTCTAGGGGGTCTTGTATTTACTAATTCTGCACTTTATTTAGTATTGTGATGTTGCTTTATGTGCTTTATCGCTTTCATCACCAACATGCTAAATACAACAAAATACAAAGGTTACATCACGCTTAACGAAGATATTTTTGGACAAACCGGCCTTAGGTTCCTTAAATCAATCTTTAAAGCAAAGTGACCACCGTACAACTAGAAATTCTATTTTGCTCTAAATTTCAAACCCACATAGTCTAATCTTAGGGTTTATTTTCGAAATAATGTTGTGCCAACGTACTTGAATATTTCTAAAGCTCGCCGAATAAGCATGTTCGTTCCCGAGCCCAGATCTCACCCATCCGTTTCAAGGATTCAAGCCCTTATCCAAAAATAGAGTCATTTTGCAGTCTTCCCAAACGGGACCTAATATAAAGTTTGGTGGCGACTCCTTCGAGGTGCAAAAACAATTCAACGGTTCTCTAAACGAACCGCCGCGTGCCAACCCCCCTTGTAGGAAACGGGAAAAAAACACCCCCTACAATTCTGGCGACTCAACTGGGGACTTTTTTCTAATTTCAATTTCGAAAATGAGAGCAGATTTCGAACAACCAGCCACTGATCTGCTGAAGTACTGGATGCCAGCATTGGCGCTAGGCGCAGCCCCTGCGCCCAACGCCACTGCCTGCATCCACGAGAGTGGCTCACAGTGGCTTGTCTCCCACTTTTGCTCAACTTTTCGTGTTGGGAGTTAGTCTGTTTTTGCATCTGGAAGGACGCTCCCAAGCCTCGTGAACGAGTGCCGAAAAACGGGTTTTACAAATACAAATTCAAGTACGATTTCAATTTCAATTTCTAGGCATTTCATGCATTTTTCGAAAACCATATTGTGCAAAATGAATTTCTACCTTTGCCGAAACGGATGTGTTCTACATTCGGGGTATCCCCGGGGCAACGAAATGGTGACTCTCCAAACGGTTCCCGACCAAAGTGTGTGATCATTTCCGCGCCTACCGAAACTTGGCATTTGCTTGACATTCCCGATGTCAAGTATGGAGGCCGTCTGCCGATACACACTTCCCTTAGGCGGATGTGAATGCTTGTCGCCGGATCCGTCTTTTAGCTAAGTACCTTTTTGACACCCAAAGCCGACCACTTGCATCATACAAAAACCTAGACCGACCTTAGGTTGAGAACTTTGCATGTCGCATTCATATTCATGATTAGTGTGACAACGTGCTACTTGTGCATTGTGTGGGCGTCTTTGCACGCGTGAATGGCTAACCTCGAGTTCTAGCTTGCCAAAACCAATTAGCCTCCAACTAAGAAACCACACCCCTAGGAGCATCATTCAAACCTTATGCATCTAAATCGCCGATTTTAGGGTCTTTAGGAGTGCCACTCCGTTTGATTCAAAACCCTCAAACACGCCTCACGCACAAATGCCAAATTCAAGTTCAATCCAACGGCGTCATAATGCCGGATTTTCGAGTCCAAATTCCAAGCTACAAATTCAAAATCAATCTAACGGCGTCATAATGCCGGATTTTCAAGTCCAAATTCCAAGCTACAAAATCAAAACCAATCCAACGGCGTCATAATGCCGGATTTTCAAGTCCAAATTCTGAGCTACAAATTCAAAATCTATCCAACGGCGTCATAATGCCGGATTTTCAAGTCCAAGTTCCAAAATCAAAATTCAATCCAACGGCGTCATAATGCCGGATTTTCTATTTTCAAAACCTCAAGTTTCCAAGTCAAGTCCAAATCCAACGGCGTCATAATGCCGGATTTTCTAGTCCAAATTCCGAGTTTCAAGTTCAATCCAAATTTTCTAGTCCAAAACCTCAATTTTCAAGTCCAAATCCAACGGCGCCATAATGCCGGATTTTCTAGTTCAAATTTTGAGTTTCAAGTCAAAATTCAATCCAACGGCGTCATCATGCCGGGTCTTCAATTCCAAATTTCAAGCTTCCCGTTCAAAACCCAATTTCCTAGTCCAAAACCTCAATTGTCAAGTCCAAATCCAACGGCGTCATAATGCCGGATTTTCTAGTTCAAGTTTCAAAGTTTCAATTCAAAACCCAAATCCAACGGCTTCATAATGCCGGATTCCCTAGCCAAATTTCAAGATCAAATCCAACGGCGTCATGCCGGATTCCCTATTTCAAACGTTCAAGTCTTCAAACCTCAAACTCAAGTTGCTAACTCCAATCTCAAAACCTCAAGTTCAAATATCCAAACTCATTGCCGGCACAATGCCGAATTTTCAACTCAAAACTCATGTTCTATGTCCAACCTTTCGAACCTCAAGTCCTATACTTCAAAATTCCAAGTCCACGGCGGCATAAGGCCGGACTTTCAGATTTCCAAATTGAATCCCTCAACTCCATGGCGGCATAATGCCGGAGTTTTCAAAATACAAAGCCTCATGTTCTACATACAAAGTGCGTCTCTCCCATTTCAAAATTCAAACTTCAAGTCAAATTCAAACTTCAAGCTCATCTTCAAGTTACAAAAAAAATCCTCGCCTTCCCAATACAAAAGTCAAAATACTTCCATCGGGTTGAAAATCCCCTGAAATAATCCAAGTCCAATTGTTCAATTGGGTTGAAAATCCCCAGAAATAATCCAAGTCCAATTGTTCAATCGGGTTGAAAATCCCCAGAAATAATACAAGTCCAATGGTTCAATCGGGTTGAAAATCCCCAGAAATAATACAAGTTCAATATTCCATCTATAGGTTGAAAATCCCCTAAAATAATACAAATTCCAATGGGTTGAAATTCCCTTTAAATATTCCAAGTCCAATGGGTTGAAACTCCCCTAAAATATTGACTGGTTGAAATTCCCTTTAAATAATACAAAACCAGTTCTCTTTCAATTGGGTTGAAATTCCCTTCAAATATTCCAAGTCCAATGGGTTGAAACTCCCCTTAAATATCGACGGGTTGAAATTCCCTTTTAAATAATACAAAACCAGTTCTCTTTCAAGCGGGTTGAAATTCCCTTCAAATATTCCAAGTCCAATGGGTCGAAATTCCCTTGAAAAATTCAATTTCCTAGTACAAGTCCAATTTCCAAATCCTAGAGCGGGTTGAAATCCCCTTCAAATAAGTCCAATTTCCAATAGGTCAAAATATTCCTTTTCGATTTCCTAAGTTCTATACAAAGAGTCGACTTTCACAAAAGAATGAACGCTCCTCTCAAACATTTCCAACGGGTTGCAAATCCCGAATACAAGTACAAAATCCAAAATCCCGAATCTTCTGAGTGGCACTTAGAGTCAAGTCTAGGTCTCATTCATTGCATGCATATCATATCATGTGTGTCCTAACTAGGAGTCCAAAGATCCTGTGGGTTCGCCGAAGAGGGGAGAGGTTGAAAAGAACTCCAGCAGCCCTAGCCTCCCGCATAGCCGGTGTCGAGCAAGCAGCCAGATCATCTCCTATAAATCATACTCCCAGCCCCACTCAAGGAACGGTCCAAATGTCTGCCTCTGATCAACTCGCTCAACTCCTAGCGGCTTTCGCCAGCCTTAGTGCCAATGTGGAGAGCATAAGCAACCGATTGGGTGTCGTGGAACAGGGTGCGCCCGCTGATGACTTAACCTAGAAGATCAAGAGTCTTGTCAGTAAGGTTACCAATCAAGAGAACTACTTTGACACCTCAATGGAGGACAACCTCAAGGGGAAGGCTAATTTGCCAGACAAATTCTCCGCCAATGACATTCCAAAGTTCAAATCAACTTACAATCCTAAGTACCATCTCAAGAACTTCAGAACTACAATGGCCATCAAGGGGGTCGAACTCGAGCTATACCCAGTGGTATTCCCTATGTCTCTGGAACCTGTCTGCCAGAAGTGGTAATATTCACTCAAGGAACATCAAACGAATACCTGGGAAGCGGTTGCTCGAGCATTCATGGAGCAATATCAGTCCAACATTCAGCTGCAAACTACTCTAAGGGAACTAGAAGTTCTCAGGCAAGGGCCTCAGGAAGGCTTTACCACTTACCTCAACCGGTGGAGGGAAATGGCTGAAGGAAATAGTGCCCTTGGTCCAAGTATGCATTCAATGTTAAGTCTAATAAATGCGGTTCAATATTAATTAACATGTTAATAATTCAGTGAGATCAAGTAAGCTGAATGCCTAGCTAGAGGCCGCTTCAGTTCAAGTGGAATTAATGATATTAATCCACAGCTTACTCTTGACTGAACCCGTAGGGTCACACAAATAGTACGTAAACGGATCAAGTATTTAATGGCATTAAATACTCCATCTATGGATATTCGAAATCGACGGATCTTGGTTTCAGTGGGACCTGAAATCGTCACAAGCAAGAAATGAATACTCCGGAAACGATGATATTGCCGGAAACGGAAATATGGATCGTATCGGAAATTTAAATATTATCCAAGTCGTAGATGTTGCCGGAAACGGAAACATGGTACGTATCGGAAAATATTGATGGAAATGGAAATATTGCCGGAATCGGAAATATTGTCGGAAACGGAAATATTGTCAGAATCGGAAATATTATCGGAATCGGAAAATAATTCCGGAAACGGAAATATTAAATATTTGTTCGAAACGGAAATTAATTTCGGAATCGGAAATATTAAATATTGTTCGTATCGGAAATGAATTCCGGAACCGGGAATTTAATCAGAAGCGCATCGTACGAATAAGCATCGGACGAGGCCTGCCGGACGAAGGCCATGCACGAAGCCGGGCCATCGCCCAGCAAGCCAGCGCGCCACAAACGCCCCAAGCCAAGGCAGCGCCCAGGCCCACCGCAAGGCAAGCCCAACGCGCGCCAAGGCCACGGCAACGTGTGGGCCTCGTGGCATGGGCTGCGAGCTCACAGGCCGCGCGCGCATAGGCGCCCCTCGTGGGCTGCCGTGCGTGTGTGTGTGTGTGTTTGTGTTCGTACACGAATCCTAAAGCTATTAGGATTTGATATATGATTAAATTCCTAATCCTAAAAGAATAAAATTAATTAAGTCAGAGTCCTACTAGGATTCTAGTTTAATTAATTAGTATCCTAATAGGATTCCAGTTCCTTTTCCATACCTCTATAAATAAGTGCCTAGGGTCATTATTTACAGACGATTGAAGTATTCTAAAGGTAAGTTTTTGAAAGAAAAATTCAGCCATACACTTGCACTAACCTAGCCGAAAATCCTAGTACCTTAAGGGCGATTCTAGTTGGTCAATCTTGAGGCGGATCCGGACGTACTGTGGACTATCTACGGAGGGACGACACTTGGAGTCCTAAAGACTTGTTCTTGTTCGGTTCGGCGCAGTTAGGGAGGGCACGCAACAAAGTGTATACATCTAAACTATGCTAAATGATTATGTGTAAATAATATGTTTCCTGGCATTAAGGTTTTTCCGCATGATTTATGTTTTGTCATATGTATCATAACCTATCAGTGGTAAATCTTAATTTTTTTTGATAAATCTTAAATTTTTTGGATTGACCTACTGTATATGTTTAACAAGTTTGAATGCCTAGCCTTGTTAATTATGCAATCTAATTTGTAATTATGATTAATATGTTGAAATTCGAATAATTTAGAATTGATTTGATTTTCATAATTAATAAATAATTTAATTAGATACCTATGATAAAAACCACCATAAAAATTGTTAATTTGTGTTAAATTTTAAATTTTATGACCTAGATTTGAATCCATGATTAATCGGAAATTAATTGATTAATAAATTTTCGATTTTTCGCCCTAAAATTATGAAATTAATATATTTTATTAATTTGTCATTAATTTTGAATTAAAAATTTAAAATTTTTGTGCAATCGCTCATAAAATTTGCACGCACAAAGCAATGGGCGCTACGTGCTACCCTTAAGGGGTGTTGTATAGTGCGGGCATGCGACGACGAGCAAGGGAGCTCGTCGCCCATGCGGTACGAATGCAGCGAGCAAGGCGATGGCGCGCGAGCACAAGGCAGCAGCCCTGCCTTGTGTCGAGCGCTGCGCGCATTTGGGCGATGGGCGAGCAGCGATGGCACGGCACACGCGTGGCCTCGAGCATATGCTTGCGCGAGCGAGCACATCGTAGCTGCGCGCAAGCGTAGCTTGGCTTGCTGTGTTTGCGCGTGGCTGCTGTGATGACGTGCTCGTGCAATCGATGGGGCTTGGGCGCAAGCCCAAGTGCTCGTCATGTTACAATTGTCGAGTTTTAGATTTTAATTTGAAATTTCCAGTTCATGTAATTTTAATTAATTTTAAAATTAATAATTTAAATTGTTTTCTTGGATTTTAATTTTGAATATTATAATTATTATAAATTTTATTTATTCTAATTATTTTACTAAAATTAAAAACCTTGAATTAATTTAAAATTCGACTGAAAAATAAATTAAATAAATGAATTCAATTATAAATTTATATGAGCTTTAAATTTTAATTAAATTTGTATGTTTCCGGTTAGACTAGAAATACATTTTTATGTTTAAAATTAGTAAAGCATATGAATTTATTGGTTTAAGTGGGAGCCTTTTTTAGTCATAAACTCTTGATTAGGTCTACAGAACCTTTAAGGTTAAACAACTTGATTAGAATTAATAAGGACTGAATAATTGGTAGATTATTGGTGCCCTTGATTAATTGCTACAAATGTTTATATGATGCATACAATGTGTTTTAACTAACCAATTATGTGGGCCATTCATGATAATGAATGGATGAATGGTATATATTGTATATGTAATGTTTTGCAGGTTATGAAGTGACTAGTATGGCCCAAATAGGATAGAAAATATGGTCTGCGTACCATTAATTTGAATGTAATTGGTCTAAAGTACCAAATTAGTTTTTCAATTCAAATATGGTCTGCGTACCATCAAATAGTTGTAATTAGTTTTAATTATAGCTTATCCTATTTGGAGAAAATGGCGCCTCCCACGGTGAAATTCAAGACGAAGTTTCCATTTTCGAGATGGACTTTGAAGTTGACGCTTCAAGATGAAGTCGGGCCATACTAGATCACATTTATCTTATGCATGCTTTAAGTTATTTATTGCTTTAAATATGTGTTAATTATGCATGAGATTGTGGCTTGATTATGTTGCATGATTAAGGATTTTAGTTCACTTAAAATCTAACCAACATAGTAAGAGCCTTAAGTTCCAAACTTAAAAATTGAGTTAAAAGGTGTCATGCCAAAATAACACTTACATGGATATCCTTTACATCGATCTTAGTAATAGTTTTCCGCCACAGCGAGGTGTTACTTGTCGATACTAAAGGGGTAAGGTACACAAATAATTGTGAGTACATGTTAGTTTTGGTGAAACTCAACGATATAAGTAAGGAGTCCTTTTATGTCGTGGCAAAATCGATAAGTTTACCTAATAAGTTCATAGACGTACCTATCAACCAAAAGTAGTTTCTAGACTATTAGAAAAAGGTCTTTGCTTACCTAAAATGTTTTAGGATTGAGTCAACATAATGTGCTTAATTCTTCAATGGTTTTAGGGTCTTGGAATCATTTTATTCACACCTGTCGGAACAATAAATTCGAATAAAATGCTAATAAGTTGTTTGAATTGCATGATTGCTTTAATTTTCAAGTTATTATTCATGATAAATGTTTAGACTTTGCATGCTTCAATGTATGTTTTAATTATTGTTTATAATTAAATATCTTGCACTGCAATAAATCCTTTTAGAAAGGTAATATTAAATTTCCTTGATTGGTAGTGAATCCAAGAACGATTCACGGAAATGAGAGAAAATGAGCAATTTAAAATGTACGTTTCTTATAGCGACTTTTATGGTTGTTTTCGAGTATCAAAATCGAATGGCAAACCAATTGGTGCTTGTGAATTCAAAATACACTGTAGTTTTGAGATCATAAAGCATTGAGCTTAAACGCTCAGCTTTACCAATGGTTAACAACCTAACCTCTTTGTCCATTTAATTCTCGAATGAGTCTAGTCCCTACACATTCGAATAGATCGATGTTTAGAGAACTTTAGAAGCTTCTGGTAAGATCATCTAGTTGAAAAAAAATATTCAACATAAATTAAAATGGTAAGAACCTTGTTGGAGTGACATTGGACATATCTAAACAAAGTATAAAAGTCAACACTAGAGAATTCAATTCTTAAGGCTATAAGAAAGGGTACAAGAAATAGGAAAACAAAGGAACAGATGAAAGGAATTTACAATTCCGTTTCTACCTATAAGTTTATGTTTAAAGAGAAGTGACCTAGCAATCAAACTTCCTTGGTATCATATACCGCTTGAGGTTCTTATTTCGGTAATGACTCAAACAATGGAATCTAGGATACACTAATGGCCTACAAGTGGGAAATGAAGCATGGACATGCTACATTAGTTGTAGGGTCATCTAGTTTGTTTTTAAGTCCTTTCAAGGATGGAACTTAATGGCTATTTTGTTCTATAATCATCATACCAAAATTCTGTTTTCAAACACAGAAAGACTCACATTCAGAAGAATGAAAACAATGCTTGTTTGTTTGTTTATTTGAATGAAATGGTCATTTACGGGTTGAGTCAATATGCTTGATTAAAACAAACAACTCTTTAACAATAAAACTTTACTAGGTTCAAATCAACCCCTAGCTTGATTTGAGTTCCACTAATCTTTGGCATTGTTGCTTAGACCATCTCAACAAGTTAACATTCAAAAGCTCTATTTTGATGGACTTTTGAAAGTTGATTGGTTTCTAGATCAATTCAAGACAAGCTAGTCTTACTTGTTGAAAGTAACAAAAGATATGAACTATTGTTAGAACGCCTAGAGAATAGAGTTCAAAGCTAAAGAAAGATTTTATGACTTTATTATTTCACATGGATTTGAGTGAATATAGGGTTATTTACTCAAATGTGATAAAAGTTGAATCTATTTGGCTAGTTCAAAGATTCAGAAGTATAAATTCCACTTGGCAAGAAATCATAAAGATCTAGGCTAGATCATGTTGATGATTACTTGAGACCAAATATGATCATCAATGATTGTGTGTTGTAATTTCACAATCTAGGTCCATAAGATATGGCATATCTTAGTTGGAATAATCGAAGTCAATTAGTACTTGATTCGATTAATGATGAATCATAAAGACTTTTCCTATAATTTCTAAAACAAAATGCTCAACTACCACCAAACTAAACCAAATTCGTCAAAGCTATTGAAAAGTAATTTCAGAATAACTTTTCATAAAATATATCTAGAGAGTTGCAAAACTCAGTGGGAGCTTAGTGTTTGTCATTCGACAAACTAAGGCCCAAGTATAGATATATGTTTCATTGTGATTTATTCAAATGAGACACAAGGGTATTGTTTCTACCACGAATTTTTGAGAACATAATGTTTGTTTGCTCGAAATAATGTCCTTTTGGAGATTCGTTTCCAAAATGACAAGTGGGAGAAAATAGACCTTGAAAGTTTTCGAGGCGAACAACAAACATAAATGGACATTCCGGAGGCTTTTCGAAGTTCTTTAGAAAATCCGAACACTTATTCTTTGAGGACTTTAGAAGTGGCTTTAAAGAATAGACATCTCTTAGAAGACTTTACAAGTGCTTCAAGGAGAACAGAATATTCAAAGGACTTTCGGTTGGCTATTGATATTCTATTTGTTTGATGTTCTATACCCAAGTAGGCATAGAGTTCAAGTCACTGGAACTATGATATTCTTCTATTAGATAGTGAAGAAACATGGAGTTCAGGTCACTGAAGCTATGCGATTCTTCTATTAGATAGTGAATAAACCTACAACTTGCAGTCAAACTATTATCATGTAGATTAATGAGTTTATAACCTGTGAGAAAGCTATGACGAAACCCAGATTCCCTAAAATGGTTAGAGGCCATATATAGGATCAAATGTTTTAAATGATTAGAGGCCATAAAACATACTCAATGTTTTGATGACAAAATTGAAATTTTGTTGATTTGCAAGAATAGTTTCACACCTATTGGTTGCAAGTTTGTTTTAAGGATAAAAACCATCAAACATGGAATTGTGTTCACACACAAAGCTAGATTAGTTGCTAAAGGTTACAAGAAAATTCACGGCGTGGATTGTGTTGAAGCCTCATGCAAAATCGTAATGCTTAAGTCTATAATTCAAGCAATGATTGCATATTGGTACATATAGCAATTGGATGACAAAACGTATTCCTCAATCAAATGTTGGAATAAACACTGTACATGGTATGTCATAGGATTTGTGGATCCAAATAAATGCTTGAAAAAGAAAGCTAGCTTATAAAATCTAAGTACATATTTAAGCAAGAAGTTTCGTGGGAGTACATAAAAACTTAAATTGGTCCTATGTGTATCACACACATATCTCTCTATTGTGAAATAACATTCAAATGCTAATGACTTAGGTTCGAAATTATTCATCAATGATGGACCAAGGCGAAACTTAGAACATACTGGGTATTAAGATCTATTTACAAAGATCTTATGATATTGTTTTGGATTAAGTAATGGCATTTACTAAATCAAACACGAAAGACTCCATTGGAGATATTCGACCCATATGAATAAATCTAAGTAAAGAATGTTTGAACTATGTATAAGCATTTACTAAGTTAAACATCAAAGGATCTAGATTAGATTCTTCACCTATATTATATGTCAAAGAATTTAGCTGGATTCAGTATCTACTGAAATTGAATGAGCTAAAGTTACATGAATAGAATTCAATTGGGAATTATTCTGCAAAAGAGTTTATCATGTATGATATAATATGAGGATCGCCAAGAACGTATCGTATGACTTTAGGCATGACGAACATATACCAATATCTATTGATCTAAGTGAAGATCAACTAGATTGAAATCAAGAAAAACTTATGTTACTTGAAAAGGTACATAGGAATAGTTCTTGATTCAAGGAAATAAAGATATGCTAAATATTGATGCTACATGCATAAACACTGGCAAAGGATCAAGCAAGACCATTTGGAGTTAACCATTGATAAGGACGAGCTATAGAGCATCGTGCTTTGAAATGGAAACATGGATTGGAGACCATGAGTTGTTAGCGTGGGAAATTAAAATATTAATTTCTATGTTGTAAGATACAACTGGAAAGTATTCCACATATCTGTGAACTGCTTGGATAAGTAAATCCAAACAAAGTATCACTAGCAACCTAAACAGTTGAAGTAAAAGTACTTATTGCCTAAGAAGAAATAAAACAGAGTTGTTTATATTAATGAGTTCTTCATTGAACTTGGGAAGATCACATGTCTGTTGACTTAATGGTTCTTCATTGCAAAATGCGTAGAACCACTAATATAGTAAGAAAGACTAGATCACATAATAAACAAACTCAAAAGATCTTATCATCCTATCTCGAAAAACATTCGATGAAAAGGATATTAAGATTGGAAAAGCATGATAACTAAACCTATGCAACAAGTGAGAAACAACACACACATTATACCCCTGGAAATCAAGCATAGCTTCGAATTCCACGAACTATTTTAAAGATGGGTTTGAGGCCCATGGTTGTAAAACATTGGGGTTGAACATTTATCATATATGAAATGTATTTTCATATTCCTTTTAATCTTGGTTTAGTATTAAATGATGTGTCCCTTCAAATTTGACGATATATTCAAGATAGACTTTCAGGACCAGTCCTGTGACTAAGAAATGTCTATCAAGTGAACTTGAATGTCAAAAGTTGAAAATGGTCCCTGGTCGTAGTTTTCTATAAAATTGGACGCATAGAAAACGTTAGACGACTAGAATGCAAGATGACTAGTAGTTCTGTTTCTTGAACTATGTGGAGATGGAAATGTCATAATCATTTGCATAGATACTTACTTTGGGAAGACTAGTATCGGACAGACCTATGAAACTTTACTGTAAGAGATGAAAATCTGTCATAAGTAAATTTCATTAAAATTATTAGACACTAAATCCTCAATACCTGAGTGATTTGAGATTACTTGTTTGAGAACTGGTTACTTTGACGTTGACCAACCGTCGCACCGTAAAAGGAGGCTATAAAGGCAACGCTCAGGTAATCACCTATCAAACAAAGTCTAATCTCAAGATCGCAAGATTGGGATTGTCCTCCCATAAATCGGGATGAGATGCTTAAAAGTTGTACAAAGGCCACTCGGAGAGCTAGAAACTGTGAAATGCATGGCCGTGCTAGGATGAATCATAGGTTATGATTATCTGTTTATTTGATCAGTTGAACTCTGAAACCGAGAAACACCTCTGGACATAATAAGGATTAGAACTCTTACCTTATGTTCAAGAGCAAGCATCGAGCGACAAAGGAATTAGATAATGCACACTTGTCCCTAAGGACAAGTGGGAGACTTAAGGAAATAGTGCCCTTGGTCCAAGTATGCATTCAATGTTAAGTCTAATAAATGCGGTTCAGTATTAATTAACAAGTTAATAATTCAGTGAGATCAAGTGAGCTGAATGCCTAGCTAGAGGCCGCTTCAGTTCAAGTGGAATTAATGATATTAATCCACAGCTTACTCTTGACTGAACCCGTAGGGTCACACAAATAGTACGTAAACGGATCAAGTATTTAATGGAATTAAATACTCCATCTAAGGATATTCAGAATCGACGGATCTTGGTTTCAGTGGGAGCTGAGATCGTCACAAGCAAAAAATGAATACTCCGGAAACGATGATATTGCCGGAAACGGAAATATGGATCGTATCGGAAATATAAATATTATCCAAGTCGTAGATGTTGCCGGAAACGGAAACATGGTACGTATCGGAAAATATTGATGGAAATGGAAATATTGCCGGAATCGGAAATATTGCCGGAAACGGAAATATTGTCAGAATCGGAAATATTATCGGAATCGGAAAATAATTCAGGAAACGGAAATATTAAATATTTGTTCGAAACGGAAATTAATTCCGGAATCGGAAATATTAAATATTGTTCGTATCGGAAATGAATACCGGAACCGGGAATTTAATCGGAAGCGCATTGTACGAATAAGCATCGGACGAGGCCTGCCGGACAAAGGCCCAGCACGAAGCCGGGCCATCGCCCAGCAAGCCAGCGCCCCACAAACGCCCCAAGCCAAGGCAGCGCCCAGGCCCACCGCAAGGCAGGCCCAGCGCGCGCCAAGACCACGGCAGCGTGTGGGCCTCGTGGCATGGGCTGCGAGCTAACAGGCCGCGCGCGCATAGGCGCCCCTCGTGGGCTGCCGTGCGTGTGTATGTTTGTGTTCGTACACGAATCCTAAAGCTATTAGGATTTGATATATGATTAAATTCCTAAGTCTAAAAACATAAAATTAATTAAGTCAGAGTCCTACTAGGATTCTAGTTTAATTAATTAGTATCCTAATAGGATTCCAGTTCCTTTTCCACACCTCTATAAATAAGTACCTAGGGTCATTATTTACAGACGATTGAAGTATTCTAAAGGTAAGTTTTTAAAAGAAAAATTCAGGCATACACTTGCACTAACCTAGCCAAAAATCCTAGTACCTTAAGGGCGATTCTAGTTGGTCAATCTTGAGGCGGATCCGGACGTACTGTGGACTATCTACCGAGGGACGACACTTGGAGTCCTAAAGACTTGTTCTTGTTCGGTTCGGGCGCAGCTAGGGAGGGCACGCAACAAAGTTTATGCATCTAAACTATGCTAAATGATTATGTCACTAGTGGAAAAACAATCATTTGCATAACCATATTTGCCTCGCACATTTAAACATGTGACGCAATTGACAGTTATTAGCATTAAAATTAGCAATTTGCGTCGCAGAATTACTAATCAGCGACGCAAATGACTCTAATATGTTTTCAGAGTAATTTGCGTCGCAGATTAGTAGTAATACGACGCAAAGTATTACATCATGTGCGTCGCAGGATTACTAATCTGCGACGCACAGGTTGTAAAAAAAATTCGGAGGATTTTAATTTTGGTTTCCCTCCTCCCCGCAATTTCTGTACTGACCTAAGTCTTCTACAATTCCCTTTACTTCTAAACCAAATTAAGCCCAACACTGAACCTCACTGGCGCTGCACCGCCGTCGGACGTCACTGCCGCTGCACTGCCGCCGTTCACTGCTGCGTTCCATCCCCGGCCGGCCTGCGTCGGACCTCACTGCCGCTGCACTGCCGCCGACAGGCCATTATTTCATCCTGAAAATGCAGCCCAGCCACCACGGCAGCTGCTGCTTGTATCGCCGCCGACCACGGCAGCCTGTCGTTGTGACGCCGTCGAACACGCCACCGCCCACTCCGCCGGCGCCCCTGCTCAGTTCGTCCCTCCTCTCTTAATATAATTAGGTACATTTTAAATTGTTTTTAAATATTAATTCTTTCAATAATTAGGTTTAAACTGAGTGTTGTGGATTTTATTTAGTTGTTTACATTTAAGATTGAATTTAAATTTTGATATTAAGATTGAAAGTTTGTGGATATTATTTAGTTAAATTTTAATGGTGCATTTTGATTTGAATTGTGGATATTATGATTGAATTTTAGTTGTACATTTGAATTTAAATTTAAGATTGAATTTTAATTGTGGATATTATTTAGTTGAATTTTAATTGGGTACATTTTAGGATTTAGGTTTTGTTGAATTTTAATTGTAGTTTTTGATGAATTGGAATATGTTATTATAATAGTTGGTTTTGTTGAATTTTAATTGTTTATTACATATAGGTTTTGTTGAATTAATAGTTATGAAATGAAGTTTTGGGTTTGTGTAGGATTATGAGATGGTTTGTGTAGGTTATGAAATGAATTTAGTTTATGAAATGAATTTAGGTGATATACTAGTATAGTACCCGTGCGATGCACGGTTTCTAATCCAAATATAAATTTATAAGAAATATATAGACAACTATCTTCAAAATAGTGTTTATTGATATTCTCCAATTTAAAGTTAATGATGGATAGATTAGTTATTGCTCATTCGGTGTCTTATTTATTAAAACAATTAAAACAAATAAGGTACATAAACAAAAATTTTAATTTTCATTCTCATTCACCACATTTGTCAAACATAAAGTTATCCCCTTAAAACTCGCACAATCGCCTCATCAATTATTAATTTTCATTCTCATTCACCACATTTTGATTTTTCATTCTCATTCACCACATTTTGATAGTTCGTAGTAATACCCCCTTAAAACTAGCACAATCGCCTCATCAATATCGATTATTACCCGATCACATAACACCTCCCACACCATTTACTTTATTCAGTTAGAGATGACTTTAAGGCGGACATGGGTTGCACACCCGTAACCTCCTACAATTCTCATCTTCACCCCCTCCATCCACGATACGAACAATACCCACCCCTCCTAATCCCCGTCTTGAGAAGTACAAAATAGAATTCATCCTCTCTTCATCACCCCCCTCCCGTGTATCCTCACAGGCCACCCTCAAACCCACCCCTAGACTATTTTTTTTATATATATATATATATAAGAGATTTTTGAATTTTAAAACTCTATTCTAGAGTCTTTGTAATTCGTTTGGTTAATTAGAGTAATTGAGTAAATAAAAAAACATTACAATATGTAAGCAATAACCGTATTCAAGAAAATATTTTTAATTCTTGTTGCAAATTATTTTTTTCAAATCATTTGTTGTTATTTTTTATACTCCGTATAAAATAATTTTTTATTGATGAAAATGACTATATAGAAGTTAATGTATTTTTTTAAAAAATAAACCATTCATCCGCTATCATCCGATCTACCTGTTTCATATGCGGATGATGGATGGGTGGACACATGTGATGGGTTATGAGGGTGACTAATGGATGCGGGTGGAGGAGATTGATAAACTGGTGGATGCAGGTGAAGCTCCACCCAATCCAAATCCGGCCCATTGCCATCCCTATTTGTCTATGCGAATAAATTTTGGCACTTCAATTAATTACTGTATTCATAAATCCCTAAAATTAAATTAAAATATTTTATTAGTTAGTTTTTTTAGCGTATTAGAGTATTAGGTGATCATTATCTTTATGGTGGTGTTACATTTATAAAACCACCCCTAGATATTTTGTGTGTAAATCATTATTATGAAATAGTCTTGTGTCATACAGTTTGTAATATGAATGTTCTGTTTCTAACTTAAATAGTACTCTGTAGTGTAATCTTACTTATTTTCCGTATAATCTAGATGATTTTTTCCCCCGGCCCTTTGGAACTTTAATTAATTCTTAACGTAGTCCCAAATCCCTCAAATTAATTTATTTTTTTAATTTGTGAGTACTTTTTACCGTATAGTCTAGGTGATCAATATATTTATATATGGTGGTGTTCATTTATAAAATCACCACCTAGATATTTTGTTTGTAAAATATTATGAAACAGTCTTGTGTCATATAGCTAGTTTAAGGTCTTATAATATGATTTATTTCTAGCTTAAAATATAGTGTAGTCTTACCTATTTTTCGTATAACCTAGGTGATGTTTTCATAATATTGGTGATTTTTTTTTCCTTTCTAAGTTGAAAGATTTATGATATAATTAAATAACTTTTCTTTATCTGTGAGTATTTTTTACCGTATAGTCTAGGTGATCAATATCTTTATGGTTGTGTTACATTTATAAAATCAACACCTAGATATTTAGTTTGTAAAATATTATGAAATAGTCTTGTGTCATATAGCTAGTTTAAGGTCTTATAATATGAATGATCTATTTTTAGCTTAAAATATAGTGTAGTCTTACATATTTCCCGTATAACCTAGCTAGGTGATCTTTTCTTAATATAGGTGATTCTTTTTTCTTTCTAAGGTGAAAGATCTATGATATACATATTTGATTTTCTACTATGATGTTTATATCTAAGTCATTTTTTATTACCTCTTGAAACTTTATATTTTTTTTAATCTCGGATCTTCGTTAGCATCTACGTAAGACTTTACCTATTAATTAAGCTAGTTTATACTTATATCCACAGGTTTTTGTAAATGTATGAGTTGTATACGACTTGTTAAATTAAGCAACTACGTAGGAGGAAAAATAAATATATACCTAAAATTATGAGCACAATGGTTTTAGCTTGATTTTATAAATAAGAAGATTATATGTATATATAAACCAAGTGTAACTGTAATTCGTAAGTACATATTTATAGCAAAAGTTTTAAATGAGATTAAAAAATTAATCCTCATTGACCAAAATATAACATATCCATGGTTAAAATTTATACCGAGTACTCCGTATTAATTTTTATGTTCTATAAGTATATGTTTTATTAGGAGATTCAAATTAAAACAAATAAGTAATTGATAAAGTTGATTTTTTTTTTAATAAATGATAAATTTGATACTTTGAATATTCTAAGTTTGGTAATAATTTCTCGTTAATTTTGTATAACAATCGGTAATACTATATACTCCGTGTATTTTTTTTCTTCTATAGACAATTTTTTACTAACTTAAAAAATAAAAAAAAATGAAAGGCACACAATGAGATGACATGTGTCATACTTAGTGTCTCTTTTATTATTATTTTTTAATAAGCAATTGCACACATAATATTTCTGCAGCTGAAGATTACACATATGTGTTTGTATTGTTTCTGGAATAGTTTTTTATTTGCGTGAGAATGGAAAAATAATAATATAATGTTATTATAATTCCATAAGAAACGTAAAACTTGGCATTATAGAGCTGGATAAATTTCCTTCTATTTTATCATTTATAATTTTTTTGTACCTAGAGTATTAGTTCCCATATAGTAAATAAAATATTTTGATTCAAATTAATTTATATGAAAAGAGGGGTGAATCAGAGGGTGACATTTATCATCACCGTATTAATTTCCTATCTTTTAGTATAATATATAAATTGACGGCTATAATTATCGTTTAGTAGCTAAAATATTATGGAGTAGTATGGTAACCTTTTTTATAGACTCTTATTCATATTGTATTAGTTTTCTAATTTATTTGTATTCTAATATATTATGTAAGTACAAATTAGTAGATTACTCTAAACCTTTTTTTATATAAATATTTTACTATGTACGGAGTACTCCGTATAATGGATTAATTGTTTTATAAAAAGATAACCATATTGGTTATATTTGTTAACAGAATATAGAAAAGATTTTACAAAATATTCCACATGTATAGAATAACATATTTTTCTTAGGAAAATAGAATCAAATACTTTATAAGGAAAATGTTAACAAACTATTTTATTTTAATTTTTTTTTTTATATCTATAAGAGAGGCAATCAGAGAGTGACATTTGTCAGCTCCACATTGATTTCCTCTCTTTTAGTATAATAGATAGATGAAATCATGTTTTGGGTTTGCTACAAAATTTGGGTTTGTGAATTTGTGATGTGAAATGAATTGTACGTTATGGGAACTTGTTATTAGTTATGGTAGGTTTAGTTGGAAGCTATAAAGCCATGGATTTAAAATTATATGAATATCCTAGTTTATATTCTAACCTTCGACAAAATTTGGTCATATTGTTTTATCTTTAGTGGTTTAAAATGGATCGAAGTTGGATGTATGGTAGTAAACGATTTTCTACAAGGTTCTTACAAGGGATTCAAGAGTTCAGTAAGGTTGCCTTGAAACATCAATCAGAACATGAATCAAGTTTAATTCAGTGTCCTTGTTGTGATTGCAATAATTCAAGGGGGTATCGGGATATTGATGATATTGTTGATCACATAGTTCGTCGCGGTTTTAAGAGTAACTACACGACGTGGACATGGCATGGTGAGAGCATAGATCATGGGGCAAGGTCTAGTATGCCGAGCTCGAGTCAGAATAATCATTGTGATAATGGTGATGAAAATGAAATTCAAGATGATATTGGTGTTGAAAGTGAGGAAGAAGAGGAGAAAGATAGGATAGATGAGATGATGCATGATGTGGAAGACCATCAATTCGTTGAGTGTCCCCGTATGTATGAGAGTATAATCAAAGCTTCTGCAACACTGTTATATCCTGGCACTACACAAACTCTACTTGGTGCCGTCGTTAAATATTTCAACTTAAAGGTGGAAAACGTTTGTGTGAGGGGGGCCGAAAAAGCACGAGGCTAATGCGTGACCTCGTCCCTCGTGGGTGTGACGATTCTTTTTATTCAATCAAGTGTAATTGGATTTCCTGTGAGTTTACACCCAATTGACTAGGAATATAGGAGTCGCCATTCAGTTTTTAACGACAATGAGAAAAACTGACAAAACCCGGTTATCGTGACATAAAGGGAGTGCAATTATGTTTGACCACGACGGCCGTAGGTTCCCTTGTGATCCCTGGTGTGGGGATCTCTCAACATACACCCGCAAGGTAGAGATTGAGGGTTCGGGGGACTGTAACTACTGAGAGGAGTACTTCTCTCATCGATAACTCCAAAGGCAGGATATCCTTACTAGCTCAGCATAAATAATTGAAGGGACATGCGTTAACTATTAAACTAATCTGAGTTGATTTTAGCAATATGCAACATATAATAATAGATCGATCGCGATTAAGGGACCTAGCATGATAATCCGATTTCCCGAGAATATTATATTTGTTAGGCGTGATAGAACAATCAGATTTAGTTAGTTTAACAGTTCATAAAAAGGGCGAGGAAAGCAATTAAATCATCGAGAAGGGACACGTTACGACGCACCCTTGAGAGGTGCGTCACGGTTCTCAGAAAACTAACCACTTTGACTTTGCTATTTATCCTTTTTATTTAACGAATCTCAATTATGGGACAGGATACGTTCAGTTCGATTTATGGATCGATTGCGACAGAACGCGTGAACGGTTTCGCAGCGTGAGGCTTAGGCTAAGGGTTGGAGTCAATACTCAGAATATAATTGTGTGTTGTGTGTCTTTCACATCGAATTTGGGGCTGTATTTATAGGGAAGAGTTCGTGGAAAGATAGAATTGCAGAGTTCTAATCCACAAAGAATTAGGAAAAAACACGTACCTAGGTATTTTCAGCGCCCAGGCCTGGGCGCCGAAGATTTCGGCGCCCAGAGCCAGGCGTTGAAAATAGGGTCTGGGCTGTTTTCTTAGTCAGATTCGGATTCCTGAAATCCGTAGTGTTTGAGACTTAATCGAGTCTTTTAGTGCGTATTAACCTTGTGACGGGATGCGTCTGGGCCCGTTACGAACTCTAGGCTCGTTAGGATTTTAATTAATACGTAACTCTTATTTCCGAATCATATTAGGAATAGGATTCTCGCAGTTTTCTATCTCATTTAGGATTTATGTTGGAGTGCAACACCTAATTCTGACAGGTTTCTATCCTTTATGATTTTCCACTTTTAGAAGCTACCTTTTACGGCAGTTACTATTTTTTAGCAGGTTTCCATAAATAGCAGTTTTCTATAAATATCATGTTTCGGGTGAAATGAAAAGGGGAATTGAGATTCGTTTATTTTATAGGAGATGCGTTGTCAAGTGGAGATTTATTCTTTCATCATCGAACCTTTCCCTTTCGGGAATGGGGACAAAAGTAGGTGTCTACAGTTAGCCCCCACTTTGACTGAGTCTTGGAATAAGACGATGGTCAAAGTATTAGACGGAGTGCGTCACACAAGCCATGGTGTATGTGACCTGTTTTGCGAGGGTCTCACGAGCCCCCGAGTGATAACATTTGACTTAAGGGTCATCACTTGAAATATCGACATATCCCTCTGTCATTGGGATTTGTCAACTGATAGTATAGAAACTTCCTCACTTTGTCATTGGAAGGATCTAAAGGTGCGTAGAAACTCCCTCACTTTGTCATTGGGAGTAGCTACAGATGTTTTCGAAATCAAAGCTATAAAGTGTAATTGGGCCTGGCCAAGCCCAACCACGAGGTAAAAATGTTTTTAAAGATTCTCATTTTCAGGGCTAGCTAAACGAGAAAACCCCCTTGTTTTTATGGGACGTAAAACGAAGGAAAATCCAGCACATCGCTCTTTTTTGGAAAAACGGAAAACCAATCCTTTAATTTTTGGAAAAAGGGAAAACCAGAAAATGTTATCGCTGCAGCGACTAAGGACCTGCACGGTTAGTGATGCAGACCCCGCCGGCTAAAGATGGCGAGCCTGTCCGCTAAGGGTGGACACCCCGTCCGATAGAAGTGGACGAATCTGTTTTTTGAATTTTGAAAATAAGGACCTACGCGGCTTGTGACGTAGACCCCGCCGACTAAAGACGACGAACCTGTCCGCTAAGGGTGGACACCCCGTCCGATAGAAGTGGACGAATCGATTTTGAAATTTGTTTTGTGTTTTTTTGAAAATAAGGACCTACGTGGTTTGCGCCGTAGACCCCGCCGGCTAAAGATGGCGAACCTGTCCGCTAAGGGTGAACACCCCGTCCGATAGAAGTGGACGAATCTATTTTGAAAATTGTTTGTGCTTTTTAAAAATAAGGACCTACGTGGTTTGCGTCGTAGACCCCGCCGGCTGAAGATGGCGAGCCTATTTCATTTTGTTTTTGGAAGATTCTTTTTTTCGAAAACTGAGGACCTGCGCGGCTAGTGACGCAGACCCTGCCCGCTGAAGGTGGGCGAGCCCTGTCCGCTAAGGGTGGACGTCCCTGAATTCGTTTTTTTGATTTGGGAACTCGGGCGGTTTGTGACGCGATCTTGCCGACTAAAGATGGGCAAGTTCCTATTTCTTTGGTTCTTTGTGATTTCTTTTGAGAATTTCTTTTTATTCATTCTTGCAAGAGCGTATTCTTTCGAGGGATGCTCGAATTTAGTTGTAACCTGAACGTGGGCTGACAACGTGTTCAGACGGACCTTTGTCTTGCGACCGTCTGCTTTCGTGATTTTGAGCTAGTCTTCACGGCTCGACTTGGTCTTCGATCAGAGGACCGTGCACAAGTGTCAATGACGACCTTTCGATGAGGTCGAACCTGTTTTTGTTCTTTTTTCGAGATATCCAAACATGATATGGTGTATGGCGCAGTCCAGGAATGTGATTTTGATCGTGCGCTCCCTGTTGGAGTCTATTTTTTCGCGAGCCCCCAAGCACTGGGGCTCGTCGGTCGTTTTTCGCATCTTGTAATCATATTTGGGGTCATGCTCGTATGTGCAAGCGACCTTTTATAGTAGTGTGCTACTTTAGCGAAGCCGTGGAGTGCGACTTTAGTTTTCAGGCGACATCCAGTTTTAGCTTGGCCCGGATTAATCCTTTGACAGACAATCATTTTTTATTTGGAAAACCAACGACTTAACGATACGCATATTTTTGGTGTTTCGAAGAATGACCATGATATTTAACTTGTTTTTTGAAAAGTGTACATAAGCATTTTCTGAGACGAGTCTAAGTTTCGACTAAGTTTTTAATGTTTATTTTATTTTTTTTGCTTATTTGGGAGCTAAAGGTGCTTTCGGCTTGATCCTACTTGCAATAGGGCCTCGTGTTTAGCAACACGGTTTTAAGTCCTTTCCTGTTCTGTGTTTTGGGAAATCTGGGCCTTGGGCTGCATTTTCAGCGCCCAAGGCCGGGCGTTAAACATTTCGGCGCCCAGCCGTGGGCGCTGAAAGTCTTTTCCTGGTGATATTTGACTTTCGGATTTCCTAACACGTTTCCGAATGGGATCAGGATGTCATTGGGTGCGTTCAGCTATATATAGGGGCTAGATACGTCCCTATTTTCAACCACTCTCAAATTCTTTCTTCCTTTTTGCTGTGTTTTAATTACTCATTGCTTTTGCCATGTCGATCCCTACTTTCTCACTCCAACGGACTGTTAGGCGTTGGCTACGGGCCCTTACTCCCACAGAAAAAGCTTTGTTAAAAGAATACCACTTAGAGGCACTTTTAGGCTTACAACAAATTAATATTGATTATAACTTTCTGCATGCTGCCCTAAGCTTTTGGGACTCTGATCATCATGTTTTTGCCTTTCGGGGCAACGAAATATGTCCTTTGCCCGATGAATTTGCTGCAATCCTTGGTTATCCTACTAATGCTACTCTTGTTACCCCTGGCACTATTGAAGAGGGTAAAACAACTATAAGGGCTTTCCTAGGACTAGATGATAACATGTTTGCTGAAATTGTTGTAGAGGACAAGGTTAACTTGGCAAAACTTGTAAAACATCACTTTAGGCCTAGTAAGAATATGACCGAACAGAAATTGAATATCCGAGCCCTTGTATTTTGCTTGTTGAATCACTATTTGCTATCGAATAACAATGGTGAGTTCGGTGACATAAGGTTGATCCCCTTGATTAGCTAGATGGAAAGTTGCTATTCTATCATGCCGTTGGTTGTTGCCGAGACTTTGCTGAGTGCGGATGAGCTGAAGAAGGATGCCAAATCTGAACATTTTAAGGGAAGCCCCCTATTGCTGCAGGTAATCAATTTTCTTCTTTGCGCACGCATACGCCACTTTTTTATATATTCTTTTGCCTGGGGCTGAGTTTCAGCGCCCAGGGCTGGGCGCTGGAGTTTTCGGCGCCTGGTCCTGGGCGTTGAAACTGCGCCCCAGGGACCGTTTTTTTTTATTCTTTTGATTCGATTGTACCTGTTTTCGCAGATTTGGCTTGCGGAACGGCTTAGACTTTTGGAAGCTCCTGCCGATCCTAAACATTATCGCCCTATAGCCTTGGGTAACCGAAAATACTTGCACCAAGGCCAGGACGAGGCCGAATGGACCTCCTTTTTTACTTATGGCATTTGTTCTATCAAGTGGGTGGTACAATGGTGGGGTTTGACTACTATGACAGGGGGTTCTGATGTATCGGTTTATGTTTCTTTGTTGGGGCTATCTCGTCCCATTTATATTTCCCCTTACCGAGTCATGCGTCAATATGGTTTAAGGCAGACTATCCCCTTTTCTGATACGGTACCACCTAAGGTAGCGGCCTTTTCACAAACACGGGTCCTAGCGTGGGCTAAGTATTATGATGGTCTCCCGCGTTGGGCCGTAGCTACAAATGGATTTGTGGGTCTTTCTGAAAACTACAAGTTGTGGATGAGCTCCGATGATAAAGATGTGAGGACCGAGGCTCGAAATGGGGAGCCGGCTGAGCTTTTGATACCTCGTATTCGTGTTAAGTATGAGGGTCCTGATTCTGCCAAACCTCGTACCTATAGTATTAAGACTGTGAAAGCTCGTCCTGATCGAAAGCGAAAGGAAGTTCCTCCCCGTTTCAGTTTCAGGCCTAAAAAGATGCCTAACATGAAGGGGCCTGCTGTTGTTAAAGGAAATGCAACCTCTCGCGGAGATCGTCGCCGGAACAATGTATGGGTTAGGAAGGCTAAGCCGCCTGTAGAAACAGTGGCTAGTCTAGTTGATGATAATAATCCTTCTCCCACCATATTCTATGCCCTTGAGGCTAAGCGGGCTATAACTGAGAATGTTTCTGAAGCCTTGGCATCTTTGGAAGTTAGTGTCCAGGAGCCGGTTCTTATGGAGATTGACATTGGGGCAGCGCAGAAGACTGTGGGGGTGGATCCTGCGAACATTGCCCTCTACAAGACTTTATTTGATGATCCGGAAGAACTAGAGTAGTGTAGTTCTTGCTAGGGTGTAGGTGCCATTTATTTATTTCAGTTGTGTTTGTTTTTATTCCTAGCAATTTGTTTTCCTTGTTATTATTTTGTAATAAAGGCGTATTTTTATTTTTCATTTTCATTTATTTTGTTTCTCCTCTTTTTTATGTATTTTATATGTCTAACACTTTTTGCACAAAGAATATTTGTTTTTTTTATTGGACCGAATCCTTGGTAAGGATTGCCTACGTATCTTGTCAGAATCAGGTCGCACGTAGTTCTAGCTTTTGAATAAGTTCTAGGATGCCAGATTTTAATAGATATGCCCTGCGGTGGTAGCATATTACTTATCCGGTCAAATGAGTGAAATATTATCATTATTTTCGTCTGCCGTTTTTTTTGCCATAGGTCGCGTAAAATTCGACTAATTTGTATAGCTATATTCTTGGTAAACCTATTTGGATACGTACTGTACCCCCCAAGTGTTCGTTATTTTTCCGTTGCGTGCGGATAAAATGACGAGCACTTTCGAAAAGAAAATTTTGGCAGGCAGAGAGTTTCAACGCCCAGGCTGGGGCGTCAGAAATTTCGGCGCCCAGCCCTGGGCACTGAAAATTACTTGGGCGGTCAATTTTTGATGCTTTGCTTCACATGTTCTTGCATTTATTTCTTTTTTGTGCCTTGATATTTTGCTCGTATTTAAAGCCAATTTTTGAGGCTATTTTGGAGGCTTTTTCGACTGTTAGCGTGAAATGCGTTTTTGTCCGGATTAATTTTTTCTATTCGTGACCCAAAATAGTTTTGAAAATGGGGTTAGGGTGCGGAAGTTATGAAGATCTTTGTGTAGGCTTTTGAGGTGGGTTGAAGTGCGTGTTGATGCCGGGGGCGGCGTTTATTTTTGTGAGTTTTTTTTTTTGAGCAACATTTGTATTGTTTGAATTTTGACTTTCTTTTGATTTCTTTGGGTTGCATGGGTTAGACCCTCATGTTGTGGCAATATGATAATGTGGTTCTTTTGGGGTTGATGAATTTCGATGTCACGATTCAAGACCGAGTGGGCCTTGTTTGTTAGGCCTAGAGTGGGCCGCCTCTTTGCAAGTACGTTTGGTGCCTTTTTTTTTAGTGTTAGAAATAAAGTTTTTAGGAGGAATATTACGCCTTTATTAATTCGGAAAGTAAGGAAAACATACTGAAATGAAATTAACCTATATTCTAAGGGGTCATAGGACCATCTAAAGTCTCTATTATTTTTTTTCTATCAATCTAAAGAACTACTAGGCGCTTTTTGCTAATGGTGCTCTATATGGCTCAAGCCTGGGGTTTAGTCTTATAAAACTTCTGTCCTTCACCGGTACTCATCTTGAATTCCATTCCTTTTTCATTGACCCACTGATATGTCTTTACCCATCCGTTCTCGACCTCTTCTAGTGTTGATGCAGGAGAGATTAACCGGGTTGAATCGAAACCTTCATCTTGTAAAGCTAGGGTAGTCATCACAGTCCCGTTCTCCATAGGCCTCGATTCGTTAAACAATGTCCATAGAGCCTGGTTGTCCAATATTTCAGCTGTTTTAGTCTTGGTGAGGTGGGGTGCCTCATCCAAGGTGTGGCAGTCATGGAAAATTTCAAATCCAAGTTTTAGCAAGCCATCCTGAACGAAGGGTTCAGGGAAATCACAGCATGGGTGTTCTTCTCCTTCCCGAACGAACATCCCGTTAAGGGTCCTTTGATACGGGGGAAGGAGGGTGGTTTGTTTGGCTTTGTTAAGGCGTAGCCTAGACAGACGATCAGCAATATCTTCCTCCGTTGGTTCATAACCTAAGCCAAAGGGAGTACATTTGTCGGGAAAAGGATGGAATGTGTATTCCTTCTTCCTTATGCCCAATGGGGTTCCTGGGAAATAACCTCGACCTAACAGCATTCTAGGGATGACTCGGGATGCATGTGGGTCTAGGAATGTTGGGTCATAGTCTTCAATGAACTGGATTGCTTCTTCCATTTGAAACCCATAAAGGTCGTCTCCAGTTTCGGCCGTTCCAACCATAGTACAACTGACGTTGAGAGGAGGGGCGCGGATTTCTAGTATTACCCCTTTATGGTTAAGTTTAACCATTTGGTGCAAGGTAGAAGCCACACCTCCTAAGTCATGGAGCCAAGGTCGCCCCAAGAGGAGGTTGAAAGTGGGCTTGATGTCGATTATTTGAAACTCCGTGGTGCGTGCCACAGGCCCGGTTTGTATGGTAAGGTTGATTTTTCCCAATACAGGCCTTCGAGAGTTATCATAAGCTCGTACCCCTTGCGTGGAGGTTTGGAAGTCATCGTTTCCTTGCCCCAAGCAATGGGCGGTTCGCAATGGGCAGACATTAACCGCCGAACCATTATCTACGAGCGCTAGGGGGATGTTTTGTCCTTTGCATCCAACCACTAGGTAAAGGGCTTTATTGTGAGCACCCCCCTCTTTGGGTAAATCTTTATCAGTGAAAACTATGGCCTTTTCTCCAGCATCTCTCGTGACATGGCTAACCAATGAGTCAGGTGTGATATCTGTAGGTACTGAGATGAGGTCAAGTGAGCGAATAAGCTTTTCGCGATGTTCCTTTGAAGTGCACATGAGATCCCAGATGGTAATCTCGGCCTTGGTTCTTTTTAGTTGCTTCAGGAGAGGATTTTTAATGGCTTCTGCGACGGTGGCGTGCCGTCCATTCTCAGGAGTTTGCCTAACCGGGATGTCGTCCATAGGAGGTGGGTGAATATCCGGTTGGTATATTCTTCCAGATCGGGTGAGGTTGTCGACCTCGGGCTCCTGAGGGGTGGTGTCAATGAGAGCATACCCGGGCTAAGTTTCGGTGAAGAGGTCCTGGCCCGATACTTGAGATAGGTAAATATCTTCAGCATCATCATTCCACACACTGCACACTTCTCTCTCGATTCGATCCATAGGGACCCCAGCGAGTGGTGCACCTTGAACCTAAGGACTCATTCAAAACCATTTATAAGTTTAATATAACCATTTACAAGTTCAAAACCATTTACAACTGAACAGACCAGAACTGATCTGCACAGATCACTTCTGGTCTGCACAGATCACTTCTGGTCTGTGTAGATCAGAAATGATCTGCACAGATCAGTTCTGATCTGCATAGATCAGTTCTGATCTGCACACATCAGTTCTGATCTGCACAGATCAGTTCTGGTCTGTGCAGATCAGTTCTGGTCTGTGCAGATCAGTTCTGGTCTGCACAGATAGATCAGTTCTGGTCTGCACAGATCACTTCTAGTCTGCACAGATCACTTCTGGTCTGATCTGCACAGATCATTTCTGATTTGCGCAGATCAGTTCTGGTATGCGCAGATCAGTTCTGGTGTGCACAGATCAGTTCTGGTCTGTGTAGATCAGAACTGATCTGTGCAGATCAGAACTGATCTGTGCAGATCATTTCTGATCTGCACAGACCAGAAGTGATCTGTGGAGACCAGAACTGATCTGTGCAGATCATAACTGATTTGCACATATCAGTTCTGATCTGTGCAGATCAGTTCTGGTCTGTGCCGACCAGTTCTGTGTCGCTGAGACTTATAGGTAAAGGCAACATATACGAAGCAAACCAGAGTTCATGCAAACTCAAGATACGGGACTTGCATTCAACAACCAATACGAAGCAAACAAGAGTTCATGCAAATTCAAAACTATTTCATAATATAATTCATACAAATAAAATTAAAAAGAAAGAAAATGAAGGCTAAAATGCCATTTTCGCTCCCGATTTTCCTAAAATGAACCTAAGGACTCTTTTTAAACCATTTATAAGTTTAATATGATTAGTAAAAGGTTATAAGACTCATTCCAATCCATTTATGCACGGTTAAAGGTCGTTTGGAGGGTTAAAGGTCATATGTAGGCTAAAATGGCATTTTCGCTCCCGATTTTCCTAAAATGAACCAAAAGACTCTTTTTAAACCATTTATAAGTTTAATATGATTAGTAAAAGGTTATAAGACTCATTGAAAAGAAACATATAATCTTATATACCTGAACGTTTGCAAATGGATCAACACCCCCAGATTGACAACTACTAGGAACTCGAACATCCCCCGTCATATGACTCGGTATTGAGAGACCCAGCTCTTTAGCGAATATGATGAATTTCTCCTTAACCATGACATCCATCTGTGCGTTCATCTCTTGTATTGTCTCCTCTCTAACCCTTTGGGTTACTCTTGCTTCCATTTCCATGAGATCTAAATTTTCAATTGGTCGGTATTTACGCCGCTCTCCGGTCCCCCACACAGATTTGATGCCTACTGTACTACCAAATCTAAGTGGTCTCCTAGTCTTAGTCTTACCAAGTGCACGAGTTAAAGCATCATTAAACCGATAAGGAACAAATGTCCCTTCCGCTTCTTTTTGTTTCAATTCATCCTACATGAAACCAAATAGTGTTAGGGAAAATTAATGCTTCTGCATCCTTTTGTTTTTGACCTTAGAAAATTAAATGAATGAAACCAAAAAGTGTTAGAGAAAATTAACACTTACAATGGTTTCTTTGACCTTTTTTGTTTGCTCATCCGGCAAGTATGGATTTCCTTTATCATCTTCTACTGATCTTCCAAGAAGCCATAAGTATGTCCTTTCCGAGAAACTTGAAACAACCGTAGAACTAGAGGAACCAATGGATGCCGAAGAAATCGAGGGAAGGTACCCTTTGCTACGCCATTCAATGGACTTTTCGGCATATGATTTTTGTCCCATATGATGAGGATATTTGTTGAAAGATTGGCTCGCTCTTGCTTCCTTGCTTATTTCCTAATGTTGGGAGAAAAATATAAATTATTAATTGCAACCAAAAAAGAACTTTAATATAATCAAAACTTTAATTGATAATGATTTTTATACCATATATTCTTCTGATGTACGATACTTCACAAATTCCTCCCACATATGTTTAGTTATGAAATCATACAAGTCAAAAGGCATCTTTTTATTTGCAGGCATTTTCCTTGTCTCTGTGATCCAACCTGTATGTAATTTCGATTTGAAACCCCTCCAAGCCTTATCACACCTCTTTAAGACTTCTTCTTTCTTAGTCTCATCTTGGATATGAAACTCTCTCTAAATGAAATAGAAAAAGCAATACAAAGGCTTTAGCAAATGAGTAACTTATATAGACAATTGAGGAATGCATATTCTAAAATAATGACATTTTCGGTTACCTTGACATCTTCCCACAATGTGTCTTTGATTCCTTGCGAAACGAGTTCCCAATCTTTAATCAATATAGAGACTTTTGTGCGGCTTATCTCGCCAATGTGAGTCTATAATTCTTTTACCCATTTTCCTATGGGTTGGTTAAAGCAATCCCACTCAATTATTCTTGGAACCCCGGGCATGTCTTTGATCCCTTTTGAAGGATCTCTTGGCTTCCTTTTCTTCTTTTGGTTCCCTTGATTTGCCTCTTGATCTGATGGCTCCTGTCCATTTGGACCCTCAAGGGCATACACATCTTCATTCTCCATGAAATCAGTATCAAGGTGAACCAATTCAACAGCTTCTGACCTGAATAATTAAGTGTCAAATCAGTCAATTACGGGCATATAAATATAGTAATCAAGTAGCAAATTAACCAATCAACTACGGCACACAAATTAGACCAGAAATGTGCAAAACTGTGCAGACCAGAACTGATATGAACAGACCAGAACTGATCTGCACAGATCAGAACTGGTCTACACATATCAGTTCTGGTCTGCACATCTCAGTTCTGGTTTGTGCAGATCAGTTCTGGTCTGTGCAGATCAGGTCTGGTCTACACAGGTCTGCATAGACCAGAACTGGTCTGCACAGACCAGAACTGGTCTGCACAGATCAATTCTGGTCTGTGCAGATCAGTTCTGATCTGTGCAGATCAGGTCTGGTCTGCACAGATCAGTTCTGGTCTGTGCAGATTAGGTCTGGTCTGTGCAGATCAGTTCTGGTCTGCACAGATCAGTTCTGGTCTGTGCAGACCAGTTCTGATCTGTGCAGACCAGACCTGATCTGCACAGATCAGTTATGGTCTGCAGTTCACTGATCTGTGCAGATCAGTTCTGATCTGTACAGAGAAACTTGTATTCAAAAGCATTTAACCACATTAAAACTGATGCGGGACTTGCATTCAACAACCAATACGAAATAAACAAAAGTTCATGCAAATTCAAAACTATTTCATAATATAATTCATAAAAATAAAATTAAAAAGAAAGAAAATGAAGCCTAAAATGACATTTTCGCTCCCGATTTCCCAAAATGAACCTAAGGACTCATTTTAAACCATTTATAAGTTTAATATGATTAGAAAAAGGTTATAAGACTCTTTCCAATCCATTTATGCACGGTTAATGGTCGTTTGGACGGTTAAAGGTCATATGTAGCCTAAAATGGCATTTTCGCTCCCGATTTTCCCAAAATGAACCTAAGGACTCATTTTAAACCATTTATAAGTCTAATATGATTAGAAAAAGGTTATAAGACTAATTCCAATCCATTTATGCAAGTTTAAAGATCGTTTGGGTCGTTATAGGTCATATGTAGCCTAAAATGGCATTTTCGCCCCCGATTTTCCCAAAATGAACCTAAGGACTATTTTATGCACTTTTGAAGGTCATGACAGTCTCATAATCCTTGTACACCATCAAAATTTCCCTTTTTTAAATCTCAAAACCGATTAAAATTACAAAATCAAGTTCATGGAATCGGCTTACCTATCTCACTCTTTCTCTTTTGCAACATAAAATCCTTCACCGTGATCTCGACGAATAAAACTCATGTTAACATCATCAATTGTTTGAGGAATATGCCACGAGGAAGGTAGAGTCTCATTAAACTGTTCATCATATTCTTCTTCATCATCTACATCCTCGACGCCAAGTATTCTTCTTTTGCCTTCAAGAACAACTGACCAACTACGATCGGCAGGGTCAACAACATAAAAGACTTGTTTTGCCTGTGATGCTAATATGAATGGATCTTCAAGATGCCCGACTCGACTAAAGTTTACAAGTGTCAAGTACCCATGTTCATCACTTTTGACACCGCGACTAATATCAACCCACTTGCACCGGAATAGAGGTATCTTAAATTCCTTATATTGCAACTCTAATATTTCTTCAATGACTCCATAGTAACAATATTTCTTATCTACAAGTGTTCTATCTCTCGCACTAGCATATTCCGAAGACAAGCCCATTGCCGTAACACCACTATTTTGCATCGTCGTTTTGTCATCTTGTCGCTTAGTGTAAAAAGAATAGCCATTGATGTCGTACCCCTCATAAGAGATGACTTGACATTTAGGACCATATGCCAACCATCTCAACGTGTCAGACACAACCTCAGGCGTTTCGGTGATTTGATCCATCACTCGACTCTTGAACCATGTGAGGAACGAACGATTATGCTCTGTTATCAGTTGAGGACCATTTTTTGAAGGATATTGCTCTCTAAGAAACTCCATGTGCTCATCCACATATGGATGGACTTCACTAACAGTTTGCACCACAAACAACTCAATCTTACTCATCATTTCTGAACCGATTGATATCCTTTTCCTGCCGATTGTACCTTGACCCCCAAGTCTCCCTTCATGTCGAGACATTGGTACTCCAACTTCTTTCAAACTATTCAAATATTGAGCAACCCATGCGGCAACTTCCTCAGCAACGGTTCGTTTGACAATACTAGCTTCAGGTTTGGCCGGATTCATCACTCTATCTTTCAAGGTACCCATCTCTCGTTCAAAGGGATACATGTACCTCATACAAACTGGACCACAAAGCGTAATTTCACGAACAAGATGAATAATCAAATGAGGCATCATGTCAAAGAATGATGGCGGAAAATACTTTTCAAACCGACACATGGTCTCAAGTACATCTGCCTGCAAATCATCCAGTATTGTTGGATTGATCACCTTGCTACAAATCGTGTTAAAAAAGAAACACAATCTTGTAATGGTATACCTCACTGGTGGCGGCAATATTCCTCGAATTGCAACCGGCAACAATTGTTGCATCAACACGTGACAATCATGAGATTTCATTCCAACTAATTTCAAGTCAGACATGGACACAAGGCTACGAAAATTTGAAGAGTATCCAGCAGGGACCTTTAAGCCATGCAAAGACTCACAAAAGCTAACTTTCTCCTTTTTAGACAAGGTGAAGCAAGCTGGGGGAAGGTACCAGCGTTTTCCCCTCTCTTGAGGTGCCAACTCGGAGCGACCCATAGCAGCCATATCTTTTCTAACTTTAGGCCCATCCTTCGTTTTCCCTTGCATATTCAACAATGTCCCAACAATGGCATCACAAACATTCTTCTCAATATGCATTACATCCAAACAATGCCTAACTTCCAAATGTCTCCAATAAGGGAGATCCCAAAACGTAGACCTCTTCTTGTAACCACCACTTGACTGACCTTTATAAGGCTTACCAAACTCTGTCTCAATGTCTTTAACCCGTTCATAAACCTCACACGCACATAAGGGAGCAGGAGCTTCTCTCTTCTCCACTTCTCCATTAAAAGCTTTCTTCTCTTTTCGAAAGGGGTGATCTTCAGGAAGATACATCCGATAATCCATGTATACATCTTTCCCACAAAACTTTAGGCGCCTCGAGACCAAATCATCATGACAAACTGGACATGCCTTCTTTCCCTTTACAGAATACCCTGACAAATTTCCATAAGCCGGAAAGTCATTTATCGTACAAAAAATCATGGCACGTAAAGTGAAATTGGTTTTGGTGTATGCATCAAACATCAACACCCCTTCATCCCACAACAATTTCAAATCTTCAATGAGTGGCTCTAGATACACATCTATGTAATTTCCGGGTTGTTTAGGACCAGAGATCAAGAGCGACAACATGATGTATCTACGCTTCATGCATAACCAAGGAGGCAAATTGTATATGGTGAGAAGAACCGACCAAGTGCTATATTGAGTACTAAGTGTCCCAAATGGGTTCATTCCATCCGTGCAAAGACCAAGCCTAAGATTCCGAACTTCTTCACTAAAGACCTTGTACTTTCAATCAATGTTCCTCCACTGTGGAGAATCAACAGGATGCCTCATTAACCCATCTTTCTTCCTCCCTTCGGCATGCCACCTCAAGAGTTTTGCAGTTTTTGCTTCTGAGAAAAGGCGCTTAAATCTTGGTATAATTGGAAGATACCAAAGCACCTTAGCCGGAGAAGGTTTCTTCTTAGTTGAAGTTGCATCATTACCACGATCTTGTAACGGGACGATCCGCATCTTGGACACTCATGCAGATTTGCATACTGCTTTCGATACAACACACAATCATTTGGACATGCATGTATCTTCTCATAATCCATACCCAAAGGACAAATAAGCTTCTGGGCCTCATAGTTAGACCTTGGAAGTTTGTTTCCTTCAGGAAGATTATCGGAAGTGGCCTCCAAAAACTGTGAAAAAATCTTGTTGGTCCAACCTGTAGACACCTACTTTTGTCCCCATTCCCGAAAGGGAAAGGTTCGATGATGAAAGCATAAATCTCCACTTGACAACGCATCTCCTATAAAATAAACAAATCTCAATTCCCCTTTTCATTTCACCGGAAACCTGATATTTATAGGAAACTACTATTTATGGAAACCTGCTAAAACATAGTAACTGCCGTAAAAGTTAGCTTCTAAAAGTGGAAAATCATAAAGGATAGAAACCTGTCAGAATTAGGTGTTGCACTCCAACATAAATCCTAAATGAGATAGAAAACTGCGAGAATCCTATTCCTAATATGATTCGAAAATAAGAGTTACGTATTAATTAACATCCTAACGAGCCTAGAGTTCGTAACGGGCCCAGACGCATCCCGTCACAAAGTTAAGACGCACAAAAAGACTCGATTAAGTCTCAAACACTACGGATTTCAGGAATCCGAATCTGACTAAGAAAACAGCCCAGGCCTTATTTTCAACGCCTGGCTCTGGGCGCCGAAATCTTCGGCGCCCAGGCCTGGGCACTGAAAATACCTGGGTACGTGTTTTTTCCTAATTCTTTGTGGATTAGAACCCTCCAATTCTATCTTTCCACGAACTTTTCCCTATAAATACAGCCCCAAATTCCACGTGAAAGACACACAACACACATTTATATTCTGAGTATTGACTCCAACCCTTAGCCTAAGCCTCACGCTGCGAAACCGTTCACGCGTTCTGTCGCAATCGATCCATAAATCGAACAGAACGTATCCTGTCCCATAATTGAGATTCGTTAAATAAAAAGGAGAAATAGCAAAGTCAAAGTGGTTAGTTTTCTGAGAACTTTGACACACCTCTCAAGGGTGCGTCGTAACGTGTCCCTTCTCGATGATTTAATTGCTATCCTCGCCCTTTTTATGAACTGTTCAACTAACTAAATCTGATTGTTCTATCACGCCTAACAAATATAATATTCTCGGGAAATCGGATTATCATGCTAGGTCCCTTAATGCTACTTAAATCAGATAATCGCGATCGATCTAGGATTATATGTTGCATGTTGCTAAAATCAACTCAGATTAGTTTAATAGTTAACGCATGTCCCTTCAATTATTTATGCTGAGCTAGTAAGGATATCCTGCCTCTGGAGTTATCGATGAGCGAAGTACTCCTCTCGGTAGTTTCAGTCCCCCGAACCCTCAATCTCTACCTTGCGGGTGTATGTTGAGAGATCTCCACACCAGGGATCACAAGGGAACCTACGGCTGTCGTGGTCAAACATAATTGCACTCCCTTTATGTCACGATAACCGGGTTTTGTCAGTTTTTCTCATTGTCGTTAAAAACTGAATGGCGACTCCTATATTACTAGTCAATTGGGTGTAAACTCACAGGAAATCCAATTACACTTGATTGAATAAAAAGAATCGTCACACCCACGAGGGACGAGGTCACGCATTAGCCTCGTGCTTTTTCGGCCCCCCTCACAGTGGCGACTCCACTGGGATAGTGAAGGAAATACTCGTGCTTGTAGGTAATCAAAATAGCCGAAGGGTGAAACGATCCTACCCCGCGTTTATTTCCCCATCAAGTTGGGACGACCTGAAACTCAGCATATTAATGTGAACGGGCAAAACCGCATAACGAATCTCGGCTCCCTCGGGAGTTGGGACTAAGGATACCTTTTTTCGCCAATAGGGGGGTGCATACGCCGCGCATGTTGCCCACTCGGTACTTGTGTAGGTAGTACACTTATCCCGAACCCTATCGCTCGCTCATTAGGTCCCTCTCGCCTGCATGCCCCCTTGGCTTGCACTTGCGGGTTGGCCTCTTGGGCGAAATTCGTCTGTTGAAGACACTACCTCGACCGGGGCATGTGTTGGATCTACGATAGAAGCGGTACCAAGCCAGGCGCAAATAAACTACCCATAGAAGCCTATCATAAACTACGTGACATATTTAATTTTCAAATCCATGTTTGTAATGTAGTTATGTGTAGCGAAATATGTGATTGTGTGTGACAAACTATCCTGGAAAACCAACGACCTTAAAAATTTCCCGAACATTCATAGACTAATTTGCCGAAGGGTTATACCGAAACACGTGTTCCGCGAACCCGAATGATCGCCACAAAAATAAGCGACGTTCGGGATGGCCTGTAACGAATCCCACAAATGATGCTACGCGTAAAGGACGTTATTAGGCAAGCACGCAAATCGAAGTCGCATAAACAGAAGACAGAAAACGAGAACCAGCCAGGGACGCATTTTCAACGCCCCTGGCTGGGCGCCAGAATTTCTCACGCCCCTCGCTGGGCGCTGAAGTTGCTGCTTGGCCTTCTCGTCAGGCGCAGCAGCCTCGGTGCCCACGCAAAAGGAAAATACGTAGCGCAAAAAAAATGTTCACAAAAAGAATTGCTACGAGGGCGTAGGGAAAGCACTCGATTTCAAAAGCGACTCGTAAAAAATTAATAAATTTGTGTCATTGTTAGGCCTCCTACGACGACAATGCTCGGCACCAAAACCGAACATGCTAATAACTATGAATGTCACACGGGCAAGTGTTTCGAAAATCCAAAGAATGACAAAAAAAAAAAAAAACCAAAAGTGTACCAACAAAAGAAAGAGTGAAAAACCAATTTAGAGAGTCGAAGTCTAGACTAAGTAATGCTTGAAACTTTGGGAAACCTAAACTTTAGCTTATCTTATGCCTAGGACTGGTCCTGCCACTTGGTGCCGATCAGGGAATCAACGGTTAGTGCGTCTAGAAGATACATCACCAACATCAGGTTTAGTGACTCCAAGCTCCGTCCGTCGTCCCTCATTTCAAGGATCTCCGCTTCCCCAACCTCGATTTGCACCTTCAAACATGTCCATCGAAGATTTGCGAGACCAGATGGTCCAAATGACCCAACTTATGGGCCAATTGAAAATGGAAAACGAAGCTTTAGCGGCTGCGCAAGCCAAAAACGACCTCGATAACGAGAAGAGGATTGAAAAAATGGTCCTACAGCAAACCATGGGGAGCAAATACTTCTCCCTCGATCCTGAACCTTTTCCTGGCAAACTACCAGAAAAGTTCAGTTCATCTGACTTACCAAAGTTCAAGGCCACGGACAACCCCCATGATCATCTACTGAGCTTTGTGAATGCCATGAACTTGAAAGGCGTGGACAAGTCCATGTATTTACATGCCTTTCCTTTGTCCTTGGAACCTGTGCCGCTCAAATGGTACTATCACCAAGACCCTAAGCTCTTCCCCACTTGGGAAGACTTTGTCAATGTCTTCATCAAGCAATACTCTTCGAACATGGATTTCCAAGTCACCATGCGCGAGCTGGAAGTTCTCTTCCAGAAGAAAAATGAGGGTTTCACGACCTACTTTGCTAGATGGAGGGATTCCCGCCCGAAGAAGCCCTGGAAGATGGGTCCGAGACCGAAAGTTTGCCCCACTCGGGTCGACTTTGGTACAAGCCTTTGAAAGACTAACCAATCAAGGAAAGTTGAGACCTATAGGCCCCACCTGTGACCCTCCTGTCAAAAGCAAATATTGGGTAGAAGGTACTTACTGCAAATTCCATCAAGGAAATGGGCATGACACTGAAAACTGCTGGAATCTAAAACATACGATCCAGGACATGATAGAGGATGAAGTGATACCTCTCCCTAACGTTGGCAAACCCAACAACAACAAGAGCCCACTCGGCTCTTGTCACATCTCTCTCGACCAACCAGAGAATTTCGACCCCACGGTGTATATTACACCCTCTGAAAACCAATCAGGACTAATTACAATATTAAAAAAAAATTATGTTACTTGGAAAATCAGGAGCGAAAATGCCATTTTTCTAACATGTTTTCTTCAAATAAGGAACCTACCTCATGCTGGCTATACTTGTTGATAAATTCGGAGAAAGTCTTTGTTGCCTTTGGTACTATACATCCGGATTTTACTCTTGATCACCATAACAACCTCGTTGCCGATAACGTGAAGGTGAGCGTTGATGAATTTGAGCCCGCGTATAAAGAAGTTTCAGTCCCCGTGCCTTCTCAATATATAAAGAAACTTGGACAAGCTCATGGTACTTTCACTTAGTGGCCAAAAAATTTGGTTTCCCTTGTGACGAGGGATGAGGTAACTTATCATTATTGCATCAAATTTGACTCGAAAATAATATATCTATACACTTATGTTCACTAATATGTACGTATATGGTTATTTGAAATTCATAACTCAGGTAAATGAGCCTGCAAGAAAAGAGCCTAATGAGAAAAGGGCTACAAGCAAAGGGCCTAAAGGGAAAAAGGTAATGGTTGGAAGTTGACGCGAGACAAAAGGGTCCAACACTAAGGCAAACAAACAATTTCTTCCCAAATTTAGCTCGCAAAATTTGGGAGTTAAGTGCAATTGTATGAAAACTATGGTTTCTAAATTAAAAGAAGGGGAGGATGTTAAGTTGCAAGCTAGTAAAGGGGCATTCAATTTTGACAACGACCGTGAACTTGTTATCGCCGTTGAAGACATCAATCAACTTCTCTCGGGAGCATGGCTCAATATATCGATATTGGAAGTTCTTATATGGTGAGTTTCCTAAATTAAATTTTCTCTCCTAATTATTATACTTTCAATTGTCTTAACGTTATTGAGCTATGTAGGGCTTTATATGAGTCGTGGGATGAATTTGATCATCCTACCAATGCTTTGGGATTCATGTGCCCGGAGATGATCTCGGAAACCATGTTGTATAGTGATATAAATCTTGTTCTATTATACATGTCGCAATCCATGGCAACACTCAGTTCTAAGTCATTCATCTTATGTCCATACTACGAAAAGTAAGTACATTTTAAATTTATTTTTCATATTATATCAATCATTGTTGTTAATATTTTTTTTCTAACGACATAATTTTATTGTTTGTACGTAGGAGGCACTGGATTCTTTTAGTTATTTGCTTGGCTAAATCTCCGGTCTACTTATTTGATTCTATGCAGAAGAAGAGAAATTTGATGATTAAGAACCAATTGAACCTGTAAGTATTTTATGAATTCTTTGCATTTACATGATAAAAAAATATAATAAAGTATATAGCTATAAGTCCCCTTTTGTCAAACGTGTAGGGCTTTTCGGACTTACAAGGCACAAAATGGAAAATCTAAAGGAACTAAATTGAATTGGATTGCGGCACAGGTATAATTACCTAAAGATCAAGTTTTTCAAAATTACTACGTATAATTTCATATAAATTTTACTTGTGTTGTTTTTTTAATGCATGTAGTGTCCTCAACAACCGGGATCACTAGAGTGTGGCTACTACGTCATGCGTTTTATGTACGATATATTTACAAAGCATCGTGATAGTCAAGATCTTACTACGGTATGTGATATACTTTAAATAAATTGAAGTAGGCATAACTATTGATTGTCGACCTAATTATTTATATACTTGCATGTGTATTTTTAGGATTATTCAAGAACAAAGCCTTTTTCATTCGAGGAGATTAATGAGGTTAAAGAATTTTGGGCTGATTACTTTTTGACCAATTCCGATGTAAATCTAGCTAGCTAGTTTGTTGTAATATTGGTTTGTTAGGTTCGTTATCAACATGTTGGTTGAACGATATGATATGATGGATTGCCTTTTAATGGGGTTGTAAAACTATATTTGACAGGTGTGTATTATAATTCCCGATTATTGGGAAGGGTTATATTACAAAGGAGATTATGTCGAAATTTTAAACTATATTCCACTATTTTTTTATGCTTGTATATATAATATTGTGATCCAGATACATGAAATATGAAGTTGCTCAATAAAAAAATGAAAAAAAAATGAAAAAAAAATGAAAAAAGGTAATTTGCGTCGCAGTTTAGTAAAACAGCGACGCAAATGACCACATCAGATAAGGTCATTTGCGTCGCAGTTTTACTAAACAGCGACACAAATGACTTTTTTTTTGACATCATGAAAAGTCATTTGCGTCGCAGTTTAGTAAAACTGCGACGCAAATGACTTTTCATGATGTCAAAAAAAAAGTCATTTGTGTCGCTGTTTAGTAAAACTGCGACGCAAATAACTATTATTTGCGTCGCACAAAAGTGCGACGCAAATGACTTTTTTCATTTGCGTCGCTGCCAGTTGCGTCGCACCAATTTTCCACGCAAATGGGCTTAAATGAGCGACGCATATGAGACTTTTGCCACTAGTGTGTGTAAATAATATGTTTCCTGGCATTAAGGTTTTTCCGCATGATTTATGTTTTGTCATATGTATCATAACCTATCAATGGCATCCCAAATGGTAACCCGGACCTCCGAGAGAGAGTTAGTCAAGATTTTCATCGCCGGTCTTCTTCCAAAGTACAATGCTCACATGAAGTACCTACGGCTGGAAAGCTTCAAGAGAACCTACGACATCGGGGTCGACATAGAGGATGACCTAATGAAAGCACCCGCAGCCCCAGCTCCGCAAACTAAAAAATGGAAGGGGAAGAGACCTGAGACAACACACAAAGTTCATGAGGTTAACGCCCTAGAGGCTCCTCAATGTCCCAAATCGAACAACTTCAAAAGCAATGCTAACCAGAGCAACTATCAAGGCAGGCCCCAAAGAGTCTTCACAAAACTCGGGATGTCTTACAGTGAGGCATTTGATCGGCTGGTCGAAAAACAAGTCATAGCACCAATCGGTCCAACACCCTATCCTCCAGTTGACAAAAGATCCAAGATTTGGTGTGAGGGGGTCGAAAAAGCACGAGGCTAATGCGTGAACTCGTCCCTCGTGGGTGTGACGTTTCTTTTTGTCAAATCAAGTGTAATTGGATTTCCTGTGAGTTTACACCCAATTGACTAGTAATATAGGAGTCGCCATTCAGTTTTTAACGACGATGAGAAAAACTGACAAAACCCGGTTATCGTGACATAAAGGGAGTGCAATTATGTTTGACCACGACGGCAGTAGGTTCCCTTGTGATCCCTGGTGTGGGCATCTCTCAACATACACCCGCAAGGTAGTGATTGAGAGTTCGGGGGACTGTAACTACCGAGAGGAGTACTCGCTCTTCGATAACTCCAGAGGCAGGATATCCTTACTAGCTCAGCATAAATAATTGAAGGGACATGCGTTAACTATTAAACTAATCTGAGTTGATTTTAACAATATGCAACATATAGTACTAGATCGAACGCGATTATCTGATTTAGATTGTTTTAAGGGACCTAGCATGATAATCCAATTTGCCAACATATTATCTTTATTAGGCGTGATAGAACAATTAGATCTGATTAGTTTAACAGTTTATAAAAGGGCGAGGAAAGAAATTAAACCATGGAAAAGGGACACATTACGATGCACCCTAGAGAGGTGCGTCACGGTTCTCAGAAAACTAAGCACTTTGACTTTGCTATTTCTCATTTTATTTAAGGAATCTCAAGTAATGGGACAGGATACGTTCTGTTTGATGTTTGTATCGATTGCGACAGAACGCGTGATCAGTTTTGCAGCGTGAGGCTTAGGCTTTGGGGTTTAGAGTCAATACTCAGAATAATAATTGTGTGTTGTGTCCTTTTCACGTTGAACTTAGGGCCCTATTTATAGAAAAGAGTTCGTGGAAAGATGGAATTGTAGAACTCTAATCCACAAGGAATTAGGAAAGAAAACGTCCCAGGTATTTTCAGCGCCCAGGGCTGGGCGTCAAAGATTTCGGCGCCCAGCTCTAGGCGTTGAAAATAGGATCCAGGCAATTTCAGCGCCCAGGGCTGGGCGTTGAAATTGATGTTTAGCCCGTTTCTTTGTCAGATTCGGACTCTTAGAATCCGGAGTGTATGAGACTTAATCGAGTCTTTTATTGCGTATTAATTTTATGACGGAATGCGTCTGGGCCCGTTACGAACTCCAGGCTCGTTAGGATTTTAATTAATACGTAACTCTTATTTTCGAATCATATTCGGAATAGGATTCTCTCGCAACTTCTATCTCATTTAGGATTTATGTTGGAGTGCAACACCCAATTCTGACAGGTTTCTATCTTTTATGACTTGCTACTTTTAACACCTACCCATTACGGCAGTTACTATTTTTAGCAGGTTTCCATAAATAGCAGGTTTCTATAATTAGCAGGTTTCGGGTGAAATGAAAAGGGGAATTGAGATTCGTTATTTTATAGGAGATGCGTTGTCAAGTGGAGATTTATGTTCTCATCATCGAACCTTCCCTTTCGGGAATGGGGACAAAAGTAGGTGTCTACAGTTATCCCCCACTTTGACTGAGTCTTGGAGTAAGACGATGGTGAAAGTATTAGACGGAATGCGTCACACAAGCCATGGTGACCTGCTTTTGCGAGGGTCTCACGAGCCCCCGAGTGATAACATTTGACTTAAGGGTTATCACTTGAAGTGTCGACATATCCCTCACGTGTCATTGGGATTTGTCAACGGATAGTATAGAAACTCCCTCACCTTGTTATTGGAAGTATCTAAGAGGCGTAGAAACTCCCTCACTTTGTCATTGGGAGTAGCTACAGATGTTTTCGAAATCGAAGCTATAAAGTGTAATTGGGCCTGGCCAAGCCCAACCACGAGGTAAAAATGTTTTTAAAGATTCTCATTTTCAGGGTTAGCTAAATGAGAAAACCCCCTTGTTTTTATGGGACGTAAAACGAAGGAAAATCCAGCACATCGTTCTTTTTTGGAAAAACGGAAAACCAATCCTTTAATTTTTTGGAAAAAGGGAAAACCGAAAAAAGTTATCGCTGCAGCGACTACGGACCTGCGCGGTTAGTGACGCAGACCCCGCCCGCTGACGGTGGACGAGCCTGTCCGCTGAGGATGGACGCCCCATCCGATAGAAGTGGACGAATCTGTTTTGATGTTTTGAAAATAAGGACCTACGCGGTTTGTGACATAGACCCCGCCGGCTGAAGATGGCGAACCTGTCCACTAAGGGTGGACACCCCCGTCCGATAGAAGTGGACGAATCTGTTTTTGAAATTTGAAAATAAGGTCCTACGCGGTTTGTGACGTAGACCCCGCAGGTTGAAGATGGCGAACCTGTCCACTAAGGGTGGACACCCCGTCCGATAGAAGTGGACGAATCTATTTTGAAATTTGTTTGTGCTTTTTGAAAATAAAGACCTACGCGGTTTGTGACGTAGACCCCGCCGGCTGAAGATGGCGAGCCTATTTCATTTGTTTTTTGAAGATTCTATTTTTCGAAAACTGAGGACCTGCGCGGCTAGTGACGCAGACCCCGCCCGTTGAAGGTGGGCGAGACAATTTTTAATTTCTTACTTTCTTTTCATTTTGCCTATGTAGAAGGGCTTTTGTGTTCACAACCTGTTGGTGGGTTGCAATATTTCCTGATTAAGTGTGTCCTATAAGTGGGCCCACACTGTGTATATTTCTGTTAACGATATTTTTTTTTTTAAATAGCGTTTTTCTTTTTTTTAGATTATCCAAACACGGGACTGTGTATAGCGTAGTTTGGGAACAAGATTTTAACCTTGCACACTCTTTGTTGGAGTATATATTTTCTCGCGAGCCCCCAAGCAATTGGGCTCGTCGGTCATTTTTTGCCAAGAGAGGTACGTAGCTTATAACGTCTTTTAATCATGTCTGGGGTCATGCTCGTATGTGCGAGTGACCTTTATAGTGGTATGCTATTTTGACGAAGTCGTGGAGTGCGACTTCCAGTAAAAAAATCGGCTTTTTTTGAGTCGAATGGATACGGCGGGGCCCTATAGACGTCGGAGCTGTTTTTGGGCCTGGGATCATTTTCGGCGCCCAGGCCTGGGCGTTAGAAATTACTCACGCCCAGGAGGGGCGTTGAAAATGTTGTTTGGGCTGGTCTTTTGATGACATAGTTGTGTTAGGTTATGATACATATGACATTACATAGATCATGCGGAAACAACCATTAACCCAGGACAACATATTATTTACACATAATCATATAGCATAATTTAGATGCATACTCTTTGTTGCGTGCCCTCCCTAGCTGCGCCCGAACCGAACAAGAACAAGTCTTTAGGACTCCAAGTGTCGTCCCTCCGTAGATAGTCCACAGCACGTCCGGATCCGCCTTAAGATTGACCAACTAGAATCGCCCTTAAGGTACTAGAAAATTTCGGCACTTTTATGAGCAAGATGTGTGTTTTAATTTTCTCTCAAAAAACTCACTTTTGAATACTTTTAAAACTTGTTATAAATTGTGAGCCCTAGCCTCATATTTATAGGGGTATGGAAAGGGAATCGAAATCCTATTCAGATACAAATTAATTAAACCTAGAATCCTACAAGAACTCTAATTTAATTAATTTATCAAATAGAATTAGGAATTTAATCATTAACCGAACTCTGCATGTTTTAGGAAACGTGCACGAACACAAACACTTGCACACACACGCACGGCTGCCACGATGGGCCCCATGCGTGCGCGCGAGCAGCAGCCCACGCAGCGCCCGCGCGCGCTGCGCGCTGCGCGTGCTGTGCGCGCTGTGCGCGCTGCGCATCCTGCTGGGCCTGGCCTTGCGCTGGGCCTGGCGTGGCTGTTTGTGCGGCGCGCTTGGCTTGCTGGGCGATGGCCTGGCTTCGTGCTGGGCCTCGTCCGGCAGGCCTCGTCCGATGATTATTCGTACGATGCGCTTCCGATTAAATTTTCCGATTCCGGAATTCATTTCCGATACGAACAATATTTAATATTTCCGATTCCGGAATTAATTTCCGTTTCGAACAAATATTTAATATTTCCGTTTCCGGAATTATTTTCCGATTCCGGTAATATTTCCGATTCTGACAATATTTCCGTTTCCGGCAATATTTCCGATTCTGGCAATATTTCCATTTCCGATAATATTTTCCGATACGTACCATGTTTCCGTTTCCGGCAACATCTACGACTTGGATAATATTTATATTTCCGATACGATCCATATTTCCGTTTCCGGCAATATCATCGTTTCCGGAGTATTCATTTCTTGCCTGTGACGATCTTAGCTCCCACTGAAACCAAGATCCGTCGGTTCCGAATATTCATAGATGGAGTATTTAATGCCATTAAATACTTGATCCGTTTACGTACTATTTGTGTGACCCTACGGGTTCAGTCAAGAGTAAGCTGTGGATTAATATCATTAATTCCACTTGAACTGAAGCGGCCTCTAGCTAGGCATTCAGCTCACTTGATCTCACTGAATTATTAACTTGTTAATTAATACTGAACTGCATTTATTAGACTTTAACATAGAATGCATACTTGGACCAAGGGCATTATTTCCTTCAAGTTGGCCTCTTGTTCATTCGTTTATTTCACTTGGAAATTCTATGTATTCTCTTCTCTTTTGTTTTCCTTCATTTTTAGGACGTGATGCTTTTCTCGAGAAGCCGTAGCCGATTGGTGGACTACGGCGCTTGTCGCTTTGGGGCGATTATTTTAAGGAACTGCTGCTCTTAAGGCGTACAGGCTGGGGCATTAAAGATATCGGCGCCCAGCTCTGGGCGTTGAAAATGATTTCTAGGCAGAATTTTGACAGTTCTTTTTTCTTGATTTTTTCATTCGCTTTTGCTTTGGAACGATGTAGACTGTGTAACGGACGCTCGTAGGGCGAGCGTTATGTGCAGTAGTTTGATCGGAGTTTTGGTGACTCGCGATTTTCAGTTACCCTTGTTAGTGGGGTGACTATATATATTCTAAGTAGTGCTTACAATTTGGGAGGGGTCGTAGCCGTTCTAAGGTTCATTTTACACGATTTAGGATTGTGCCCCTATGATGTATGTATAGCATTAGCGTCGAGAATTTGCGATAAAATCGTCATTTCGAGCATTCTTAGAGTGTTTTTCTCAAGCCCCCAATTGTAGCTACGGGATTGGCTTGGTGCTATAATGCTTTGCATACGTTTTTATGCATTCACGGATCATAAATAGTTTGAACCAGACTTGTTTAGTGCGAGGCACGTTCAAGTAGTGATTTGCTACTTCTCTTGTAAATGTCGTATTGTGCGACATTGCCATGGTCAAGGTAGTCACATGTTGAAGTGTGCCTTGACCAAAAGCTACGTGCCTTTATTTACCCATAATCATATTTAGAAATATTTTTGACTCACTTGCAACATCGAGATAAACACATACTTAGCTTAAACCAACGACATTTTATTATGTTCCAAGAAGTCTTTGAAAATCATTTGAAAATTATTTAAAATCCGAGTCCTACTGTGTACAACCCGAGGTGTCCTAGTTAAGTTGACTTATAGAAAGGTTCGTACAGGATTATATGAGTGAATCAAAATACTGTTACGATTTTTGGAATGATGTCTAAGGATTTGCTGGAAGCCAGGGTGTAGGTGTCAAGATATTACTTGTGCCCGTTTGGCATATGCTTTAGGCTTTTAGGGCCATCTTTTCCAGAATTGCGGGAATATAAACCGTTTTCAAATTGACTTAGATTTACTTGGTGTATGTCCGTACAAAAGGTCAAGGTATACTTAGTTCTTTCCCTAGCTCTTTCATTTCAATTTTTAGCCCCCAGTTGCTGTTATGTCTTCCCATTAGTGATGCTTTCAGATTTCAATTTTTGATGCCCGTGCCATATGTCTGAGTAGGGTGAGCCTTGGTTAAGTGCCAAGTCCTACTGACAATGTCTGATTTTTTTTCAAAGGGGATTAGCAAGCATTTGAATTACCATGAACGGGTGCCCTGATTTCGAAGGAACGATGGGGCGATGCCGTAGAACGATCCTCTTTTTGCAAGCTTACTGCCTTTACTACTTGTTGGCGATTATGACTGTGTCTAGTGGTGAAAGAAGGTCTTTAAGCGAACGACTATGTCTAGTGGTGAAAGAAGGTCTTTAAGTGAGTTAGTTCGCTTTAGGGTGGGTCAAGTCGAGTACTTTAGAGGTCATGGACGCTTGCGCTATCCCCCATTCAATTGAGGCAAAGCGATCTTTTGAGTCTTGGCTAAGTGCCTAGGAGTGTGAGTGCTTCTTTTGGCAAGGGTACGTGCCCTTATTATTTTTCGATGTGTGCTCGTTTTGGCATCTTGATGACTTAGATTCTTTGACTTAAATTTTTCTTTCGACTTGGATTGCAAGTAATTAAATTTCAATAAGGGACTCTATTTCTTATCCTTGTTATTCTATAGGCTCTAACATTTTTGCAAATTGGTTGGACCGAATCATGGATTGCCTACGTATCCGCCTTAAATAGATTTAATTTGGAATCAGGTCTTGCGTAGTTCTTAGCCTAGAAAATGGTTTCTTAGAATGCCAATTTTAAACAAGTACGTTCTGAGGTGGAAACATATTATTTGAAACGGTGGAATAAGTGAAGTTTATTATTATTTTAATCTGCTGCCTTGCCGTAAGCCAAAAATTTGTTTTATATTTTTTTTTTTGAGTACATGTATTTTTTGGTGGTACGTATATCTGAATACGTGTTGTACCCCTCCAAGTGTTCGTTATTTTTCCGTGCATGTGCGGATAAAATGACGAGCACTTCTGGACAAAATTTAGCAAGCAGAGAGATTCAGCGCCCAGGCTGGGGCGTTAAAGATTTCGGCGCCCACCTGTGGGCGCTGAAAATTATTTCAGGGCGGATCTTTTTTGGTGCGCTAAATGCTTCTTTTTATTTTTTAGACGAACTTTTAAAGGCGCTTTGCAAAGTTTGCTTTTTTGTTATTCACATTTTTTTTTTTCATTTGTCTCTTTTTTATTTTTCATTTGTCTCTTTTTTATTTGTGACTCAAGACGGCTTGAAAGATGGGTTGAATGAGATAGGATAAGTTGTATAGGTATTGGTCAAGCATAAGGATTACATCTTCTAGGACTTACAATTTGCAGCCTCAAGCTAGTGTCATGAGTTTACATCAACCAAGGTTAATCAGTGGCATGGGGACGGCTCAAGGGTATATCAACAGGATGTATCCAAACAAGTTATATGGTCATTATGCTAATGGTGGTGTAAGAGCAGGTTTTGGAAATAACGGGTATGACGCACGTGTCAATGGCCGTACGTGGTTTGCAGTTGATAACAAGTTCAAGAACAAGATTCGAGTTAATGGTTTCTGGGGTTATGGCGATGAGAACAGGGATGGGTTAAATGAGCTGAACAGGGGGCCCAGAGTGAAGGCGTCTAAGAACATAAGGATTGGGAAGGGTAGACATCGTAGAATTTTATGATTTGGATTGGTTGGCTCAATTCTTTTCCTTCGTTTGCTTGGGTAAATTTCGCACTTTGGGAGGTACGGGCTAAGTACTTCATGGCTCGCTCTTTTCCCTTTCCCTTTTCTTTTTCTCTTTAAGTATTTCATGGTTCGCTCTCTTCACTCTCCCTTTTCTCTTTCTATTTTTCTTCTTTTTGCGTGGGATTTCTCCCCAACATAAATACTTCAATTTTTTATATTTGGGCTAAAAGGTAGATGGTTGTGGTCTTTGAGTCACGAGGCGAGACTGAGTGAGCCTCGTTTGGTAGGCCTATAGTGGACCTTTAACTTCAGTAGGCCTAGGGTGGATCTTTAAATTTAGTAGGCCTAGGGTGGACTTTTACATTGTCTTACTTTGCAAGCGTTTTTAGTCGTTTCTTAAAATGTGCAAATAGTGTAGATTCCAAATATTGTTTTTACTTTATTGAAATTTAACGAAAGAATTACATCGAAAATAATTTTCTGTTTCTTTTCACACTCCAGCTTCTGGGATTTAATTGGAAGTTGTGATTTAGACTCGAACTTCCATTAATCTTTCTGATTATAACCCGTGTATGACTACAAGGAGGTGGCCTAGACTCAAAATAATGACGTGACGTAAACCTATAACACTTGACCAAGCAACTTTCAGACGTAGGCTAATTGGACCATAACTTCTGCTGGTTGACACTTTAGATTTTAACCCTTGGGTGTTCATTTGTCATGCGCCATTTTGCTTAATGTTGGCAAGGTAGTTAGTTGGGGAGATCGAATTTTTATTTTTGCAAGACTAGAATCATTAGTGCGGCTTCCCTCTTAGTGTGTATTGCTTTACCCCAATGGTAGCCTTATGGTATGCCGATTTGGGTATTTTCATGGTTGGTCATGTTGCATTCATGGAAAATCTTTTAGTCCGTACTTAGGAGTATTTAAAGGAGCGAGTGGCTCAAGAGGACTATGATAGTCGTGACCCCATGTGATCATAAGCCTTGAGGCCATTAATTTTTGCTAATGGTATTGACACCTTAGGTTCACTTTGGCGATTGTGAGACTATGGGGGAATGATTTTCAGAATGTGACTGTTTCCATTTTGTGATAAGCGTATTTTCCGTCGTTGATAGAAAACCACCTATGCAAACAATATTTATAAAACCACTTCAACTACCGGCAAGCGGTAAGCAAAGGGATCGTCCCAAAGAAACGATGAATTATTGAGTTGGAAGTCAATCTAGTTCGAACAAAGGTTTGTTTTGAATTGTCACTTTTAAGAGTCTAATAACAAATACAGAACTATGTAAAATTGAATCAAGAAAGGGAAATGCTAGGGAGTCGGGGATAGCCTAGGGAAACTGGGGGAAATCAATCCAACTATTTAGCAATGGTGATCATGCAACGAAATGTTGATTAGGCAAACGACATCTAAAGACGAACCCGCCACCTCTCGGATAGGGAACGCTAAGCGTCTAATCCACAGAAGAGCTTTCGCCTAATCCTAGACTAAACTAACTAGCATAATAGGTACCGCCATTTGATCAACACAAGATAGGTCCACAATGTATTGCCAAACCTATCCTATGGTTACACGGAAATCTAATCGAATAGCATTTGTAACTACCACTCAACTAGCATGGATTTCCTATCATCAAATCTTATTTAATCACATGAATCAACCAACAATCAATAATCTATTTCCCCTAATTCATCCCCTAGTTTGTCCCCTTTCCCTAACCTAAAACTACTCACTAATCATCCTAACAATCAAGCTATCCATTAGTTCAAAACTAGCTATCATGAAATTAAAGGAGGAGAAGTAGAGAATAGGAAACTCAATTGCAAAATCAAATCAAAAACTGAAAATCAAAGTAACAAGCAAACTGAAATCAAGAACTCAAGGTATTGAGGAATTGCAAAACAATTATCAACTAAGCAAGTGAAAGAATTAAAGAACTAAGAATTCAATTGCATAAAGAAGAGAAGAGTTGAAGAAAATTACTGAATTGATGCTTGGAATTGGAGAGTTTCTCTCTCTAGATTGAAGAACAAAAATCACAAAACCTCTAGAATTCAAAGTGTAAAAATATGAAATGTAAAATATGAAAGTGTAAAATGAAAATAATCAAAAATCCTATTTATACTAAACCCCTAAAATAAGAGTTTTAAACTCGAAAACTGAATCCCGCGCAGCCGTGCGAACGTGCAGACCCAGGTGCGATCGCATCAGTGCGATTGTGCTATGCATCAATGCGAACGGGCCCTGCGACGATTCTTCTCCTTCGTGCCGTGCGATCGTTCCCAACAACCGTGCGATCGCACGGCTGTGACTTGGCTAAATCTTAGAAAAATCCTTGTGTGCTCGCACAGGAATTTAGTGCGAGCTCACCGAAATTCCGTGCGAGCTCCTCTATGGTGTGATCGCACGATTTCACTCATAGTTCCTGCATCGATTTTCCTGATTTGTGCGAACACACGAATTTGAGGCACGAGCGCACACACTGCCTTGACTTTTGGAGCCAACTATGTAGACCCGTACGAGCGCACAAAATGTCCATGCGATCGCACGACACTGCCTTGACTTTTGGAGCCAACTCTGTAAACCCGTGCGAGCGCACAAAATGTCCATGCGATCACACGGCACCTGCTCGAGCAAATCTCAGCTGTTTTTCCATCATTTTCAACATTAACACCTGAAAACCACAAAGATGGAAAAGGGAAATAAAAGAACAGCAAAACTATATAAAACTAACAAAAAAGCATAATAAAACTCTATAAAATCCTAGCCTAGAGCGACATAAATGCCGCTCATCAAACTCCCCCAAGCTAAGCGTTTGCTAGTCTCTAGCAAACAAAACTCAACTAGGGAAGAAAGAGCAACCTATCAAGTTCTAAAATTTACCAAAATCGAAATCTAGCAAATCTAATCAAGGCAAGACTAAAAATGGAAAACGCAAATCAAGAAAAGAGAAAAAAGAAAAGAAAAAAGAAAAGAGAAGAAAAGAAATTAAACTACAAAATCCAAGATGTGGGCTTTATTATGGAACAAGCATAGAAGAACACTAATATTACTAATCAAATAAATGAGTACACGCTAACTAATGTCCCAAATCTAGTGAAAGATTCGAGCATCAAGGAAAGCGAACTAAAGGAAAACACTAGTCAATCCCCCTACATCCGGGCATACCACGTCAAAACTCTAGATCTTATTCACCTTTGAGAATGGCGTCTCGAGACACCGCGAAGGCGCCAGAAAATCAAGATTAGGCTACCCGACATCTTAGCATGACAATCCCATTCCATAAACTTGACCAAATCCTCCCTCAACCGACAATGACTCAACTCAAAAGGGTCAAGAGGACTTTTTAGGGTGTAACGTAGGCTAGGGGTAAGGTGCGGAATAAATTTAGGATGTGGTGCTCATACCTAAAGTGAAGCGCAATAAGAACTCAACTCAAGCATAATCAACCGAAAACAAACTTTTCCACTTATTTGGGATGCCCCCAAGCTTATTCAACAACAACTCTAAACTACAACTCTATTTGTTCTTTTTTTCCTTGATTTGATTTTCCTCTTTTTTTGTGTTTCAATTGAAACTTTTCTCATGCCTTGTTTTTCTCTATTTTTGGCTTTTTCAAAACTTTTGCTTTTGCTTATTTATTCACTATATACAACATTCTTCCAAAACTTTGCCATTCACACCAAACAACATTCATTTCTCAACTTTGCATATTCAATCCAAAACAACAAGCATCATAACTCTAAGCTTCACTATCACTTCTAAGGGTGAAAACAAAACAAAGGCTATTAGGCTTGTAATGTGCTCATAAGAAATGAAGGGTCAAGGCTCAAATGGCTAGCAATGGGGCAAGTGCAAACAAAAACATATGAGAAAAATAGAAAATAAAGTTCTAAACTAAAAAGAAAAATAGTCACCGAAAGAAATGCCTCTATCGTCCCCTAAAGTAGTTCGTTCGCGGTCTCGGGAAGGAAATGGTCAAACTCGGGAGACAAGAAAGTCAATGCTAAGGATCCATGCCACTCAATTGAATATATGAATATGTGTTTGGGCTAATTTGAACATGAACCTCACAAGGGAGCAAATACCATTCTCTCCGGCTTCAAATCACTAGAGAATTCAACACCATCTTACCACAAGCCAAGAGTTCATGACGCATGCTACCCAAAGTTCAACCAACTTTCTTGACACCAAATCCTAGACTCGACCCAAGACATTAAGAACCGTGTAAAAATCTACCAACTAGGAATAAAAGCATTCTAATCTACAAGTTCCAATTTTATATGCCCCAATCAAGAATATTGCCTAGAAAACCTAGAAAACTTGCCTTGACGAAAAAGAAATCAAAACAAAAAGAAAAGGAAGAAAATAAGAAAACACACCAAAAAGGAAACAAAAAGAAACAAACACAAAGAAAAAGAAGAGAAACTAAAAATCAAGCTAAATCAAACTAAGAAAACAAAGAAACAAGCATGTGTTGGTATGATTTCAAAGCAAAGAGCATCAACAAATAGGCATCCACAAACAAAACTCCCCCCAAGCTAGAATTAGGCCATGTCCTCAAGGCCTAGAACTAAACAAGGAGGGGCACAGCTACCCATCCACCCAAATGCCCGAACATAATATATGCCCGTCCCCTAAAGAATGCATAAGAGTCGGAAGGATGTTACCGGAAGTATCGTGGAAGCAAGTCCCGCAAAGACCCGGGTAAAACCCGAACAAACTCACCAAAAATGGACGGACAAGGCACTAGGTGGAAAGTGAGAACCCACCGCAAAGAATCATACCAAAACAGTGCTCAAAAACAAGGAAGAAAAACCGTTAGTGGACGAGGGCCAAATGGCCAAAACACACTAAAAACATCATCAAAGACTCAACATCATCTTATACACAACCACATGAAGTGGCAAGACGACCATCAACACCAACAAGCTGCAAAAGATCCCAAGCAAAACCCCCAATTCGCAATTCTCCCCCAAGCTAATTGCAAGCATACCATCACATCAAGAGGGGGGAGAAACGGAGGGAACCCTAAGAAGAAGAACCCGGGGCATGCGCCTTATTCTTTGCATCATAAATCCTCCAAAAATTATCCCGCTCAAGGCGATGGGCACGAGCCGCATCGTCGGTGAAAGGGGTGACATTGTAGGTGGGGTCCACGTCGGGCCCCGAAGCATCGGTGTAAGGCGGCCAATCATATTCGGGCCGAAGGGGGTAGTTGCCATGGGGAGGCTCTCCTCGGGGACCATCCCAACCTCCCATGTACCCCCTAGGCCACCCGGTGAAATCCTCGGGCCAACCTTCTGGCCGATCAACCGGTGGGGGAGTGGGATACATGGGCTCACCACGGTAGTCACTCCCGCCCATCATGGTATAATCATAAGGCGAAAAAGAGGGAGGAGTGACTCCGGGTTGGGATGGGCCCGTCCAATACGGGTAGGTAGGTGTACGCTCCTCATTCCAACTAGGGATGGGCCTGTTGGGGAGGGTGATAGGGATAGTTGACATAGGGGGCAAAATCCCCTTTGTCAAGATGAAAATCGTACACCCGCCTACCGTAGTAGGACGAGTCAAAATCCGGATAAGAATCCCCCGTGCGGCTTCCTTGTGAAGCAAGAGAAGCCAAGGTGTTAGCTTGGCTCTCTTGTCCTTGCAAGATAGCCGCAAGGGTGGATTGCAAGCCTTGAAAATCAAAAGGAGAGGAAGAAGAGGACATACCACCCTCATTAGGGGAAGGCTCCAAGATAGGAGGACTACGGGTAGGACCATGTGGAGGAGAATCCGGATTGGGTTAAGGGGGAGGAAGTCGCTGTGCTTGGGCTACGAATCGCGGGTCACGGGGAATCAAGTACCGGACATTAGGAGTCCAAGAAGTGATGGCGGTATTGGGGAGGATGCACCAATCTCGTTGCTTTACCATCCAAATATACTTGTCGTCCTTGGTGGCCTTGATCCACTTGGCATTGGAGAGTGTCCTCAAGTCAAGGAACTCCCCTCCGGGAACCTCATCTAACTCAGCTAAGAAGTCCTGATAGGGATCACCAGGGAGTGCCCTCAAGAGAAGAGTGAGCATCCCTCCTAAGAGAATATCCCCACAAGTCGGCTGCCCATCCCGATGCTCAATGATTCGGGTGATTAACAGCTGTTCAAAATCTAGGATCCCCTCATTCTTCTCCGTGGCTAACCATAGGGCGCCAAGTTCCGCACTAGACAAGGATCCGGTGGCCCCCTTTGCAAAGACCGCATATAGGAGCATGCGGTTCAAGTAACGAATGGCGGGGTGGTGAAAAGAAGAAGACTTGGCCGAGGAGGAAATGAATTTCTTCTCCTCTCCCGTGAGCTCTCCCCACCAAATATTCTCATCATAGTTGTCAACACACTCCGCCACCGGATTAACGATCAAACCCCGGTTCGGGTGAGAGGTAAAGAAATCATTCGGGTTGATGTTAAAGAAATCATTGATCGCCTCGTCGGTGAGCACGTGTTGATTATTGAAAGCTTGGAAATGAAGCTCAACCGACTCTTTACCATTGTCATGCACCCGGCGCCTCCTAGCGCGAGGAAAGAACCTCAAGAGTGACCCTCTTATAAGTTTTGGCATTCATGGTCACAAAATCCTCAAGCTCAAGCCCCGCAATTAAAGCGTTTAGCTCCTTTTCGAACCCCAAATCCTGAACGGTCTTCTTGTGATAGAACTTTGTCGGGCGGATGTTCCGCTTAGACAATTCCTCATAGTAACTCCAAGACCGTTGCTCCGGAAAAACAATTCCGTAGGTCTCGAAGGCCGGAGGAGTGATAGCCTTCCTCTTGTTCGCTTGGGGATTGGGTCCCTTCTTTGTACGCTTGGTCATCATGATGAATCTTAGGGACAAAAGTCTACACACAAGCAAGAAAAGAGACACAATGCAAGGCAAAAGGAAAAAACTAAGTTAGTAAAAAAAAACGACAATCTACTATCAAAATTATCACCAACAAGTATCACTTCATCACTCAAGTTCAACCAAAACAATCCTCATCAGCCAATCCTCATTATCCAAAAACAACAACCATCAAGAATTCCACCAACATTTCACCAAAAATCGATCAATAGACTAGTCTTGACAAATATTCACAATGAAACATGCATAATAAGTGTAGACTAGCAAGGAACAAACACAAAAACAAACATGCAAATCCAAAGAATCAAAATCAAAGATTTCAGAATTTCACCCAAATAGTATGAACAATGAGCTTAAATGTAAAGAACAATGAAGAAAGAAGGGAAAGAAATCGTCACCACAAGTAAGGGAGGTAGACAAGATCACCCAAAAGCAAACTCCAATGCTCTAATCACAACAAGGAATCACAAAATCAATGTTCAACCAAACCCTAAAAATTTGGGGTTTTTGAGAAAAATCAGAAATAATTGGTTTTGAGGTGAGGAATGAGGATGAATTTGTGAATGTGAGTGGTGTAGAGTGAAATGTGTGAGAAAGATTGAGTAGGCAATGGAGTTTTGAGGGGTTGGAGTAGAGAGGAAAGTAGAGAGATGGTGAGGAAATGAGAAGTGAGGTGAAGAAATGAAAAAGAAAGGGGGCGAAACTTCCAATAACACGATCGCAGAACAGCTCCGCCCGACCCGTGCGAGCGCACGAAATAACCGTGCGATCGCATAGTTTGAGCCCGATCGCACGCCCAGCAGCGCCCGATCGCACGGAAAGGCTGGGAGCAACTGCCTCGATTTTCCAGTTTCGTGCGACCACACGAATCAACCGTGCGATCGCACGGAACTGGAATTTATGTTCCTTGGCTTGCTCGACTATTGCACACCCATTTCAACATATTTATTATGAAAAGAAAAGTAAAAAGATGAAAACACAAAAAAACAAACCAGTACAAGAGTTAGACAACCGGGTTGCCTCCCGGGAAGCGCTCGTTTAACGTCATTAGCTTGACGGACCCCCCCAAAAAGGTCAAGGGGGGTAAAAAACGACCAACTTTGGGTCAACACTAGTTACCATGCACTTCTTTGCCCCTTTGGGCACAAAGACCTTACCTATACCGCCTTTCAAGAGACGAAAGCCAAACGATCCACCAACATGCCCCTCCTCGGGAATTGATGGATTCTTGACCTTCTTGGACTGCTTGGCTTTCTTAGCCGTCCTATGGAACACCTTGGAGCGTTTAGCTCCATTAACATCTTCATCATGCATCTCAAATAACTCGGAGATGGTAACAACATCATCAAACTCATCCCCAAGAGTCTTTGGATCTCCATGGACTACCTTTTCACCAAGAGAGAACCTAACAAGCTTATTAGCACACTTAGAAACATGAAAATCGTTAGAAGAATTAGCACAAGTATGGTTGTTCTCAACACAAGCAAGAGTGTCGATTTTCATGCAACTTTTCATTTTGGGACGACATTGATCATCAATAGTGAGCTTGAAGCTAGCTTTGGCATCTCCAGCCTTCAAGGTGATAAGTCCTTCTTGCACATCGATAAGGGCACCCGCGGTGGCCAAGAATGGCCTCCCCAAGATAATGGGGGTGTGGGCATCCTCATCGATGTCCAAGACAACGAAGTCAACAAGAAAAGTAAGCTTGCCAACTACGAGGGGAACATCCTCAATCCTACCCAATGGAAACATAACCGAACGATCGGCTAGTTGCAATGACATAGCGGTAGGAGAGAGATCACCAAGAGTAAGCTTCTCAAAAATCTTATATGGCAAGATGCTCACACTTGCCCCCAAATCACAAAGAGCATTCTCAAATTTTAGATTTTGAATGCTACAAGGGATAGAAAAACTCCCGGGATCATTGAGTTTTGGGGGAAAGGAGTGCTGAATTAGCGTATTTTCCGTCGTTGATAGAAAACCACCTATGCAAACAATATTTATAAAACCACTTCAACTACCGGCAAGCGGTAAGCAAAGGGATCGTCCCAAAGAAACGGTGAATTATTGAGTTGGAAGTCAATCTAGTTCGAACAAAGGTTTGTTTTGAATTGTCACTTTTAAGAGTCTAATAACAAATAAAGAACTATGTAAAATTGAATCAAGAAAGGGAAATGCTAGGGAGTCGGGGATAGCCTAGGGAAACCGGGGGAAATCAATTCAACTATTTAGCAATGGTGATCATGCAACGAAATGGTGATTAGGCAAACGGCATCTAAAGACGAACCCGCCACCTCTCGGATAGGGAACGCTAAACGTCTAATCCACAGAAGAGCTTTCGCCTAATCCTAGACTAAACTAACTAGCATATAATATGTACCGCCATTTGATCAAGACAAGATAGGTCCACAATGTCTTGCCAAACCTATCATATGGTTCCACGGAAATCTAATCGAATAGCATTTGCAACTACCACTCAACTAGCATGGATTTCCTATCATCAAATCTTATTTAATCACATGAATCAACCAACAATCAATAATCTATTTCCCCTAAGTCATCCCCTAGTTTCTCCCCTTTCCCTAACCTAAAACTACTCACTAATCATCCTAACAATCAAGCTATCCATTAGTTCAAAACTAGCTATCATGAAATTGAAGGAGGAGAAGTAGAGAATAGGAAACTCAATTGCAAAATCAAATCAAAAACTGAAAATCAAAGTAACAAGCAAACGGAAATCAAGAACTCAAGGTATTGAGGAATTGCAAAACAATTATCAACTAAGCAAAAGAAATAATTAAAGAACTAAGAATTCAATTGCATAAAGAAGAGAAGAGTTGAAGAAAATTACTGAATTGATGCTTGGAATTGAAGAGTTTCTCTCTCTAGATTGAAGAACAAAAATCACAAACCCTCTAGAATTCAAAGTGTAAAAATATGAAATGTAAAATATGAAAGTGTAAAATGAAAATAATCAAAAATCCTATTTATACTAAACCCCAAAAATAAGAGTTTTAAACTCGAAAACGGAATCCCGCACAGCCGTGCGAACGTGCAGACCCAGGTGCGATCGCATCAGTGCGATCGTGCTATGCATCAATGCGAACGGGCCCTGCGACGATTCTTCTCCTTCGTGCCGTGCGATCGAGCCCAACAACCGTGCGATCGCACGACTGTGAATTGGCTAAATCTTAGAAAAATCCTTGTGTGCTCGCACAGGAATTTAGTGCGAGCCCACCGAAATTTCATGCGAGCGGGCTCCTCTATGGTGCGATCGCACGATTTCACTCATAGTTCCTGCATCGATTTTCCAGATTTGTGCGAACACACGAATTTGAGGCACGAGCGCACACACTGCCTTGACTTTTGGAGCCAACTCTGTAGACCCGTGCGAGCGCACAAAATGTCCATGCGATCGCACGACACTGCCTTGACTTTTGGAGCCAACTCTTTAGACCCGTGCGAGCGCACAAAATGTCCATGCGATCGCACGGCACCTGCTCGAGCAAATCTCAGCTGTTTTTCCATCATTTTCAACATTAACACCTGAAAACCACAAAGATGGAAAAGGGAAATAAAAGAACAGCAAAACTATATAAAACTAACAAAAAAGCATAATAAAACTCTATAAAATCCTAGCCTAGAGCGACATAAATGCCGCTTATCATTTTGCAAATACTATAATATAGTCTTTTTATTGGTGAGAGAGAGTATTGAGGCCGTAGATTCTTAGAAAGGGATGACAATTACATATGGGTGCTTATTGATTTAAATGTTAGGAATGGAGACTCAATATGGTTTTACCCTTTTAACTTGCAGAACAACACCAAGCATTAGGACCGATTCTATGGATAAGACAACTAAGACTTAGGATTTAGATTGTACTTTGGCATAGCCTAGTCTAGACTCGGAATTTTTTTTTATTCGAACATTATTTTTCCTTCAAAACTTTATTATTTTTCGAATTCTTTGCCTATGTGACATTCAAGGTTTAATTAGCATCCTCGGTTTTGGTGCCGAACATCGTCGTCGTAGGAGGCCTAACAACGACACAAAGAGTTATTTATTTTTTTATAAGTCGCTTTTAGAATCGAGTGCTTTTCATACGCCCTGGCAGCAATTTTTACGAACGGTTTATTTTTGCTACATATTTTTCGCGCGGGCACCGAGGCTGCTGCGCCTGACCAGAAGGCCAGGCAGCAACTTCAGCGCTCAGCGTAGGGCGTGAGAAATTTTGGCGCCCAGCCAGCGGCGTTGAAAATGCATCCCTGGTTGGTTCTCGTTTTCTGTTCACGTCTATTTTTTGTTTATGCGACTATGATTTAGCGTGCTTGCCTAATAACGTCCTTACGCATTGTGCAGCGTTTGTGGGATTCGTTACAGGCCATCACGAGCGTCGCTTATTTTCGTGGCGATCGTTCGGGTTTGCGGAACACATATTTCGGTATAACTCTTTGGCCAATTGGTTTATGAATGTTTGGGCAATTTTTTTTAAGGTCGTTGGTTTTCTAACATTGTTTGTCACACACAATTACATATTTCGCTACACATAACTAACATTACATCATGAGGCAGTAATAATATGTCATGTAGTTTATGATAGGCTTCTATGGGTAGTATTTGCGCCTGCTTGGTACCGCTTCTATCGCAGATCTAACACATGCCCCGGCCGAGGTAGTGCCTTCAACAGAAGAATTTCGTCCAAGAGGCCAATCACGATGTAAGCCAAGGGGGCATGCACCAATGAGAGGGACCTAATGGGCGAGCGATTGGGTTTGGGACGGGTGTACTACTAGCGAAAGTGCCGAGTGGACAACATTCGAAGTGTATGCACCCCCCGGTTGGCGATGGGTATCATTAGTCCCAACTCCCGAGATGAAACATCCAAGGGAGCCAAGATTCGTTATGCGGTTCTGTCCGTTCACATGAATATGCTGATTTTCAGGTCGTCCCAACTTGATTGGGAAATAAACGCAGGGTACGAGTATTTCCTTCGGCTATTTTGATTACCTACAAGCACGAGTATTTCCTTCACTATCCCTAGTGGAGTCGCCACTGTGAGGTTGTTTTAAGGGATTTTAATAATATGCAACATATAGTACTAGATCGAACGCGATTATCTGATTTAGATTGTTTTAAGGGACCTAGCATGATAATCCAATTTCCCAACATATTATCTTTAATAGGCGTGATAGAACAATTAGATTTGATTCGTTTAACAGTTTATAAAAGGGCGAGGAAAGCAATTAAACCATGGAAAAGGGACACATTACGACGCACCCTAGAGAGGCGCGTCATGGTTCTCAGAAAACTAACAACTTTGACTTTGCTATTTCTCCTTTTATTTAACGAATCTCAAGTTATGGGACAGGATACTTTCTGTTCGATGTTTGGATCGATTGCGACAGAACGCGTGATCAGTTTTGCAGCGTGAGGCTTAGGCTTAGGGGTTTAGAGTCAATACTCAGAATAATAATTGTGTGTTGTGTCCTTTTCACGTCGAACTTAGGGCCCTATTTATAGAAAAGAGTTTGTGGAAAGATAGAATTGTAGAACTCTAATCCACGAGGAATTAGGAAAGAACACGTTCCAGGTATTTTCAGCGCCCAGGGCTGGGCGTCAAAGATTTCGGCGCCCAGCTCTGGGCGTTGAAAATAAGATCCAGGCAATTTCAGCGCCCAGGGATGGGCGTTGAAATTGATGTTTGGGCCGTTTCTTTGTCAGATTCGGACTCTTAGAATCCGGAGTGTATGAGACTTAATCGAGTCTTTTATTGTGTATTAATTTTATGACGGGATGCGTCTGGGCCCGTTACGAACTCTAGGCTCGTTAGGATTTAAATTAATACGTAACTCTTATTTTCGAATCATATTAGGAATAGGATTCTCTCGCAACTTCTATCTCATTTAGGATTTATGTTGGAATGCAACACCTAATTCTGACAGGTTTCTATCTTTTATGACTTGCCACTTTTAACAACTACCCATTACGCCAGTTACTATTTTTAGCAGGTTTCCATAAATAGCAGGTTTCTATAAGTAGCATGTTTCGGGTGAAATGAAAAGGGGAATTGAGATTCGTTATTTTATAGGAGATGCGTTGTCAAGTGGAGATTTATGTTCTCATCATCGAACCTTCCCTTTCGGGAATGGGGACAAAAGTAGGTGTCTACAGTTGGGATCCGACAGCTCATTGCAAATACCATCAAGGGAAGGGTCATGACATCGAGCACTGCTACAAGCTCAAACACTTGATCTAGAACATGGTCGACAACAAGACTTTACCCTTATCACCCGGGGCTAAGCAAACCCCCTCTGTACAAGCCATCTCCTATGACTGCGAAGATGAAGAAGAGGAGTTTCCATGCAATCTGATCTCCACAATATGCAAGCCAGGTTACGAGCTTATGGTTCCAAGATTTTTCCATCTACTTCCAAGTGCTCAAAATTGGGTGACCCCCGAGCCTAGGGTAACCACCGACATTCAAGAGAACATCTGTCCACTCGCCATCGTAAAGGATTTAAGATTCTCCGAGTACGATCTCATGCTGAGTGCCCAACAAACTGTCAAACTCCAAGATGTCACATACAAAGTCTTGGGAGTCCTTGAGCTGGTTTTCTCCTTTGACACCTATTACGACAATGTTGAGTTCCTGGTAATTGATGTGCCTACTAGCTTCGACCTACTATTCGGAGAGCCTTGGTTCGAGGAAATACTAGATGGCCCTGCCTGCCTCACCCTCAATGGTTCAAGCTTCCGAGACACCCTCATCAAGCAAAAGCCGGCTGTACGCTAGGTAAAGGATGAGTGCATTCAAGAATACTACCACCGATGGGCAATCTCCGCGCGTACAATTCAGCCTGAGCTACCAGAGGGCAAAATGGTGAGAATGTGTCTCTTAGGGCTCAACACTTAATGCAAGGGCAGCTTCGCCGCATTTCCTTACAGCACATGGAACCAAGTCTGGGATCATGCCCTGAAAATCTGTGCATGCAGTCCCATCTTCGAGGATTATGACGATTACAATGCAGATGTCTGGGAGTACCCTGAGAATTATCTTTTCGATTAGTGTCTTTGTTCAGGTCCAGAGTCTGTCTTTCAATTTTCGAGTCTAGCAATGAGTCTAAGTGTCTAGAACTAGAGTCTTGCATCAATCAAGTGCCTCTAAAGGCCGAGCTACAAGTCAAAACAGTCGATGTAATGATTGCTGATTTCAATAACACTTCAATTTCTAATTACTCTTCGAGTCCTAATTCAAAATCAAATCCTAATCCACACAACTTTGCTTCACAAGAAACTGACTTTGAATTTCTAAACGCTATCGAAAATCATGAAAACAGGACGCCCATAATTGAGGAAACAGAAAAAATCAACCTTTCTAACAACACTGATTCAAAACTAGTTCAGATTGGTTTAACTCTTTCTCCATCAGAGCGGGACGATCTTATCAAGCTACTTTCAGAGTATGTAGACGTCTTCGCATGGTCCTATCATGATATGCCAGGGGTTGATCCAAGCATCGGTCAGCATACAATTCCCCTTATTCCAGGGTCAAAGCCCATCATGCAGAAGCTCCGTCGCATGAAACCGGATATTTCCCTCAAAATTCAAGAAGAGGTCTCCAAGCAGTTAGAGGCCGGGTTTATTCGAGAAGCAAAATATCCAGAATGGATCGCAAATGTCGTCCCAGTTCCAAAGAAAGACGGCAAAGTACGAATGTGTGTGGACTACAGGGATCTTAACAGGGCCAGCCCTAAACACGGTTTTCCATTGCCTCACATCGACATCTTGGTCGACAACACCGCAATGTTAGGTTATGATACATATGACATTACATAGATCATGCGGAAACAACCATTAACCCAGGACAACATATTATTTACACATAATCATATAGCATAATTTAGATGCATACTCTTTGTTGCGTGCCCTCCCTAGCTGCGCCCGAACCGAACAAGAACAAGTCTTTAGGACTCCAAGTGTCGTCCCTCCGTAGATAGTCCACAGCACGTCCGGATCCGCCTTAAGATTGACCAACTAGAATCGCCCTTAAGGTACTAGAAAATTTCGGCACTTTTATGAGCAAGATGTGTGTTTTAATTTTCTCTCAAAAAACTCACTTTTGAATACTTTTTAAAACTTGTTATAAATTGTGAGCCCTAGCCTCATATTTATAGGGGTATGGAAAGGGAATCGAAATCCTATTCAGATACAAATTAATTAAACCTAGAATCCTACAAGAACTCTAATTTAATTAATTTATCAAATAGAATTAGGAATTTAATCATTAACCGAACTCTGCATGTTTTAGGAAACGTGCACGAACACAAACACTTGCACACACACGCACGGCTGCCACGATGGGCCCCATGCGTGCGCGCGAGCAGTAGCCCACGCAGCCCGCGCGCGCTGCGCGCTGCGCGTGCTGTGCGCGCTGTGCGCGCTGCGCAGCCTGCTGGGCCTGGCCTTGCGCTGGGCCTGGCGTGGCTGTTTGTGCGGCGCGCTTGGCTTGCTGGGCGATGGCCTGGCTTCGTGCTGGGCCTCGTCCGGCAGGCCTCGTCCGATGCTTATTCGTACGATGCGCTTCCGATTAAATTTTCCGATTCCGGAATTCATTTCCGATACGAACAATATTTAATATTTCCGATTCCGGAATTAATTTCCGTTTCGAACAAATATTTAATATTTCCGTTTCCGGAATTATTTTCCGATTCCGGTAATATTTCCGATTCTGACAATATTTCCGTTTCCGGCAATATTTCCGATTCTGGCAATATTTCCATTTCCGATAATATTTTCCGATACGTACCATGTTTCCGTTTCCGGCAACATCTACGACTTGGATAATATTTATATTTCCGATACGATCCATATTTCCGTTTCCGGCAATATCATCGTTTCCGGAGTATTCATTTCTTGCCTGTGACGATCTTAGCTCCCACTGAAACCAAGATCCGTCGGTTCCGAATATTCATAGATGGAGTATTTAATGCCATTAAATACTTGATCCGTTTACGTACTATTTGTGTGACCCTACGGGTTCAGTCAAGAGTAAGCTGTGGATTAATATCATTAATTCCACTTGAACTGAAGCGGCCTCTAGCTAGGCATTCAGCTCACTTGATCTCACTGAATTATTAACTTGTTAATTAATACTGAACCGCATTTATTAGACTTTAACATAGAATGCATACTTGGACCAAGGGCATTATTTCCTTCAGTCTCCCACTTGTCCTTAGGGACAAGTGTGCATTTCCTAATTCCTTTGTCGCTCGATGCTTGCTCTTGAACATAAGGTAAGAGTTGTCATCCTTATTACGTCCAGAGGTGTTCCTCGGTTTCAGAGTTCAACTGATCAAATAAACAGATAATCATAGCCTATGATTCATCCGAGCACGGCCATGCATTTCACAGTTTCTAGCTCTCCGAGTGGCCTTGTACAACTTTTAAGCATCTGATCCCGATTTATGGGAGGACAATCCCAATCTTGCGATCTTGAGATTAGACTTCGTTTGATAGGTGATTACCTGAGCGTTGCCTTTATAGCCTCCTTTTACGGTGCGACGGTTGGTCAACGTCAAAGCAACCAGTTCTCAAACAAGTAATCTCAAATCACTCAGGTATTGAGGATTTAGTGTCTAATAATTTAATGAAATTTACTCATGACAGATTTTCATCTCTTACAGTAAAGTTTCATAGTACTTGTCCGATACTAGTCTTCCCAAAGTAAGTATCTATGCAAATGATTATGACATTGCAATGTCCACATAGTTCAAGAAACAGAACTACTAGTCATCTTGCATTCTAATCGTCTAACGTTTTCTATGCGTCCAATTTTATAGAAAACTCCGATTAGGGACCATTTTCAACCTTTGACATTCAAGTTCACTTGATAGACATTTCTTAGTCACAGGACTGGTCCTGACAGTCTATCTTGAATATATCGTCAAATTGAAGGGACTCATCATTTAATAAACCACAAATTAAATGGAAAAATGAATTCATTTCATTTATTGTGAATGATTAACCAATAATGTTTTACAAAGATTTAAACTCTAAAACTTTAAAACATTAAACAGAGACATCAAAGCCATTCTCCAATATGCTTGATTCCCATAGCTGCAGTGTGCGAGTTGTGCTTCGCCTGCGGCAGAGGTTTAGTTAATGGATCTGATATGTTGTCATCAGTTCCAATTTTGCTTATCTCGACTTCTTTTCTTTCAACGAACTCTCGTAGAAGGTGAAATCTACGAAGTACATGCTTGACTCTCTGGTGGTGTCTAGGCTCTTTTGCCTGTGCAATAGCTCCGTTATTATCACAATACAGGCCTATTGGTTTTTTAATGGAGGGGACTACACCAAGTTCTCCTATGAACTTCCTTAGCCATATAGCTTCCTTTGCTGCTTCATGTGCAGCAATGTACTCCGCTTCAGTTGTAGAATCCGCAATGGTGCTTTGCTTAGCACTTTTCCAGCTTACTGCTCCTCCGTTGAGGCAGAAGACAAACCCAGACTGTGATCTAAATTCATCTTTGTCGGTTTGGAAACTTGCGTCCGTATAGCCTTTAACAATTAATTCATCATCTCCACCATAGACCAGGAAGTCATCTTTGTGCCTTTTCAGGTACTTCAGAATATTCTTGGCAGCAGTCCAATGCGCCTCTCCTGGGTCTGACTGGTATCTGCTCGTAGCACTGAGTGCGTACGCAACATCTGGGCGTGTACATATCATAGCATACATTATTGAACCAATCAATGATGCATATGGAATCCCATTCATTCGTCTACGCTCATCAAGTGTTTTTTGGGCACTGAGTCTTGCTTAGAGTCATTCCATGAGACATGGGTAGGTAGCCTCGCTTGGAGTCCGCCATCTTGAACCTATCAAGCACCTTATTGATATAAGTTCTTTGACTAAGTCCAATCATCTTTTTAGATCTATCTCTGTAAATCTTGATGCCCAATATGTACTGTGCTTCTCCTAGATCCTTCATCGAAAAACATTTCCCAAGCCAAATCTTGACAGAGTTCAACATAGGAATGTCATTTCCAATAAGTAATATGTCGTCGACATATAATACTAGGAAAGCTGACTTTGACCTTCTTGTATACACAAGATTCGTCTGCGTTCTTGATGAAACCAAAGTCACTGACTGCTTCATCAAAACGTATATTCCAGCTCCTGGATGCCTGCTTCAATCCGTAGATTGACTTCTTTAGCTTGCATACCTTTTTAGCATTCTTTGGATCCTCAAAACCTTCAGGCTGTGTCATAAACACAGTTTCTGTTAAAACGCCGTTTAAGAAAGCAGTTTTGACATCCATCTGCCATATTTCGTAATCGTAATATGCAGCGATTGCTAACATTATTCGAATAGACTTTAGCATTGCAACTGGTGAAAAGGTTTCATCGTAACCCACACCGTGGACTTGCCTGTAACCTTTTGCGACCAATCTAGCTTTGAAAACTTCAAGTTTCCCATCCTTGTCCTTTTTCAGTTTGAAAACCCATTTGCTTCCAATGGCTTGGTAGCCATCTGGCAAATCGACCAAATCCCATACTTGGTTTTCAGACATGGAGTCTAATTCAGATTGCATGGCTTCTTGCCACTGCTTGGAGCTAGGGCTCGTCATAGCTTGTTTGTAAGTCGCAGGTTCATCACTTTCAAGTAATAGAACGTCATAGCTCTCGTTCGTCAAAATACCTAAGTACCTTTCCGGTTGAGATCTATATCTTTGCGATCTACGCGGGGTAACATTTCTAGATTGACCATGATTCTCACCAGATTCTTCTAAAGATCTCTGAGTTTCATCCTGAATGTCATCTTGAGCATTCTCTAGAGTTTGTTGTTCGACTCGAATTTCTTCGAGGTCTACTTTTCTCCCACTTGTCATTTTGGAAATGTGATCCTTCTCCAAAAAGACACCATCTCGAGCAACAAACACTTTGTTCTCAGATGTATTGTAGAAGTAATACCCCTTTGTTTCCTTTGGATAGCCCACAAGGATACATTTGTCAGATTTTGGATGAAGTTTGTCTGAAATTAATCGTTTGACGTATACTTCACATCCCCAAATCTTAAGAAAAGACACATTTGGAGGCTTTCCAAACCATAATTCGTATGGAGTCTTTTCGACAGCTTTAGACGGAGCTCTATTTATAGTGAGTGCAGCTGTATTTAGTGCATGTCCCCAAAATTCTAATGGAAGTTCGGCCTGACCCATCATTGACCTGACCATGTCTAGCAAGGTTCTGTTCCTCCGTTCTGACACACCGTTCCATTGTGGTGTTCCAGGAGGAGTCAATTCTGATAGAATTCCACATTCTTTCAGATGGTCATCAAATTCATAGCTCAGATATTCACCGCCTCTATCAGACCGCAGTGCCTTAATCTTCTTGCCTAATTGATTCTCTACTTCACTCTGAAATTCCTTGAATTTGTCAAAGGATTCAGACTTATGCTTCATTAGGTAGACATAACCATACCTACTGAAGTCATCAGTGAAAGTGATAAAGTAGCTGAAACCACCTCTAGCATTTGTACTCATTGGTCCACATACATCTGTATGGATTAAACCCAATAGTTCATTTGCTCTTTCTCCAACTTTAGAGAAAGGTTGCTTTGTCATTTTGCCAAGTAAACATGATTCGCATTTACCATAATCCTCTAAGTCAAATGGCTCTAGAATTCCTTCCCTTTGAAGTCTTTCTAAGCGTTTCAAGTTTATATGGCCTAATCGACAATGCCACAGATAGGTGAGATCTGAATCATCCTTTTTGGCCTTTTTGGTATTTATGTTATATACTTGTTTGTCGTGATCTAATAAATAAAGTCCATTGACTAATCTAGCAGATCCATAAAACATCTCTTTAAAATAAAACGAACAACTATTGTATTTTATTAAAAAGGAAAATCCCTTAGCATCTAAGCAAGAAACTGAAATGATGTTTTTAGTAAGACTTGGAACATGGAAACATTCTTCCAGTTCCAAAACTAGCCCGGAGGGCAACGACAAATAGTAAGTTCCTACGGCTAATGCAGCAATCCGTGCTCCATTTCCCACTCGCAGGTCGACTTCACCCTTGCTTAACTTTCTACTTCTTCTTAGTCCCTGTGGATTGGAACATAAGTGTGAGCCACAACCTGTATCTAATACCCAAGAAGTTGAATTAGCAAGTATACAGTCTATAACGAAAATACCTGAAGATGGAACGACTGTTCCGTTCTTCTGATCTTCCTTTAGCTTTGGACATTCTCTTTTGTAATGGCCTATTCCATCACAATAAAGACAGCTTGATGTGGACTTGTCCTGCTTTGATTTAGCATTGCCCTTGGACTTTCCACCTTTCTTGAATGGTCTCTTTCTAGCCTTGAGTAAATCTTTGGCTTCACAGTCCAGTACTATTTCAGCCTTTCTGACAAGGTGAATAAATTCTGCAACTGTTTCTTCTCTTGGTTCACTTAGGTATAGTTGCTTGAAGCGACCAAACCCACTGTGTAGTGAATTGAGCAAGACAGAGACTGCCATCCTTTCGCTATTGGTGTTCCTAGTAGACTTAGGCGATCAAAATATGAACACATAAGATCCACATGGAACCTCAGTGGGACGCCTACCCTCTGTTTAGTGCGAAGGAGCTGAACATGTGTTTCTTGGACCTCCATCCTATAACACCTGTTGGGAGAACTAACCTTTAGACCAGACATTGATTCAATCAACTCATGGACGTTCAGGTCCCTGTCCTCCGTACTTCCACGACAGATATCCCTCAGATTCTTGATGAGCGTAAAAGGTTCATAGGCTACAAACCTTTTAGCCCAATCATCAGGGATATTGTTCAGCATGAGACTCATAACCTTTTTGAGATCCGCATCCCAGGCGTAAAATCTCTCAGGGGTCATGTCTCTGGCATAGTAGCTTGGCATGGGATGTGACAGTACATACTCAAGTCCATTGAGTTTGACTATTTCAACTAGCTTAGCTTCCCATTCAAGAAAATTTGTCAGGTTCAGCTTGACCATAAGCTCAGAACCCATGATGATGTTTTGATTGTTGTTTGCCATATTAAAACTACAATTGAAAAGAGTAAACAAATAAATAACCATTCACAGTTTCTCTTAATAAACTTAAATTCTAGCATACATGCATAATTCAATGTTTATTAAGCATTTTATTCAAGTTATGTGTTCCGGCAGGTGTGAATAAAATGATTCCAAGATCCTAAAATCATTGAAGAACTAAGCACAGTTTGTCGACTTAATCCTAGAACATCTTAGGTAAGCAAAAGCCTTTTGCTAATAGTCTAGAAACTATTCTTGGTTGATAGGTACGTCTAAGAACTTATTAGGTAAACCTATCGAATTTGCCACGACATAAAAGGACTCCTTACTTATATCGTTGAGTTTCACCAAAACTAACATGTACTCACAATTATTTGTGTACCTTGCCCCTTTAGGACCAATAAGTAACACCTCGCTGAGCGAAAACTATTACTAGATTGATGTAAAGGATATCCAAGCAAGTGTATATTTTGGCATGGCACCTTTTAACTCAATTTTTAAGTTTGGAACTTAAGGCTCTTACTATGTTGGTTAGATTTTAAGTGAACTAAAATCCTTAATCATGCAACATAATCAAGCTTTTGATCTCATGCATTTTAAGACATATTTAAAACAATAAATAACTTAAAACATGCATAAGATAAATGTGATCTAGTATGGCCCGACTTCATCTTGAAGCTTTGACTTCAAAGTCCGTCTTGAAAATCTCCGTGGGAGGCACCATTTTCTTCAAATAGGATAAGTTATAACTAATTACAACTATTTGATGGTACGCAGACCATATTTGAATTGAAAAATAACTTTGGTACTTTAGACCAATTACATTCAAATTAATGGTACGCAGACCATATTTTCTATCCTATTTGGGCCATACTAGTCACTTCATAACCTGCAAAACAGTACATATACAACATATATACCATTCACCCATTCATTATCATGAATGGCCCACATAGCTGGTTAGTAAAACACATTATGCATCATGTAAACATTTGCAGCAATTAATCAAGGGCACCAATAATCTACCAATTATTCAGTCCTTATTAATTCTAATCAAGTTGTTTTAACCTTAAGGATTTGTAGACCTAATCAAGAGTTTATGACTAAAAAGCGCTCCCACTTAAACCAACAAATTTATATGCTTTACTAATTTTAAACATAAAAATGTATTTCTAGTCCAACCGGAAACATACAAATTTAATTAAAATTTAAAGCTCATATCAATTTATAGTTGAATCCAAAAGTTTAATTTAATTTCAGTCGTATTTAAATTAATTCATGATTTTAATTTTAGTAAAATAATTAGAATAAATAAAATTTATTATAATTACAATATTCAAAATTAAAATCCAAGAAAATAATTTAAATTATTAATTTTAAAATTAATTAAAATTACGTGAACTGAAATTTTCAAGTTAAACATTCAAAACGATCTTTAATCGTAACGCAAACACCCTACGCGTTGCACGCCCATGGGCCGCACGCACACAGCCATTGCTGGCCATGTGCGCGCAGCCCATGCGCTCGTCGCATAGCTGCTGCATCCCCATAGCAAGCCTCCGCACGCATTGGTGCTCGCTGCGCGCGCCAGCGTTCATCGCACGCGAGCTATCGCTCGCAGTGCGCGCGCGACATCGCTCGCTGGGCGGCCGACATCGCTCGCTGTGCGCGCGAGCAATGCTGGCTGTGCGCGCGAGTCCTCGCTCGTTGTGCGCGCGAGCAATGCTGGGCGTAGCGCTCGTGGCACGCGAGCTTGCGCTCGCTGCGCGCGAGGCTGCGCGCTCTTGTGCGAGGCAGCGCGCGTTGTGGCGCAGCTTGCTTGCTGCCCACACGCGACTGCCTTGGCTCGCCCTTCGCCCATGCCCATTCGTCCATTGCTCGTGGCACACGACACAAGGCAGGGCTGCTGCCTTGTGCTCGTGCACTACGCCCTTGCTCATTGCATTCGTGCCGCACGGGCGACGAGCTCCCTTGCTCGTCGTCGCATGCCCGCATTATACAACACCCCTTAAGGGTAACACGAAGCGTCCATTGCTTCTTGCGTGCAAGTTTTATGAACGAATCGCATAAAAATTTAAAATTTATATTTAAAATTAATGACAAATTAATAAATAATATTAATTTCATAATTTTAGGGCGAAAAATCGAAAATTTATTATCCAATTGATTTCCGATTGTTATGGATTCAAGTCTAGGTCATAAAAATTAAAAATTTATCATAAATTTACAATTTTTATGGTGGTTTTTAATCATAGGTTTCTAATTAAATTACAATTAATTATGAAAATCAAATTAATTCTAAATTATTCTAATTTTCAACAAATTAATCATAATTACAAATTAGATTGCATAATTAACAAGACTAGGCATTCAAACTTGTTAAACATATGCAGTAGGTCAATCAAAAATTCAAGATTTATCAACAAGAATCGCAAATATTTAATTTAACATCTTAAATTTACGAAATTTTGCATTCGAAAAACTAAAACCTTCGAAAAGTCATAGTTAGGCTTCGAATTTGAGAATTCTGGGTTCGGCAGAAAAACACTATTTTTGTCAAAATTTTAGAATGCCTTTTACATGCGGAATTGACACAAAAATCACTCAATTCGGATGAGTAACGAAGAAACTGCCGAAAAACTGCGTACGTATAATTAAATAAACGCAATTTGCAATTAATTAACAATTACGAAAATTAATCACCCCTTTTAATTCTTGCAAATTTGTAATATTTAACCATGTTCTTGCAATTTAGATTATGAAAATAATAAGGGGCTCGTGATACCACTGTTAGGTTATGATACATATGACATTACATAGATCATGCGGAAACAACCATTAACCCAGGACAACATATTATTTACACATAATCATATAGCATAATTTAGATGCATACTCTTTGTTGCGTGCCCTCCCTAGCTGCGCCCGAACCGAACAAGAACAAGTCTTTAGGACTCCAAGTGTCGTCCCTCCGTAGATAGTCCACAGCACGTCCGGATCCGCCTTAAGATTGACCAACTAGAATCGCCCTTAAGGTACTAGAAAATTTCGGCACTTTTATGAGCAAGATGTGTGTTTTAATTTTCTCTCAAAAAACTCACTTTTGAATACTTTTTAAAACTTGTTATAAATTGTGAGCCCTAGCCTCATATTTATAGGGGTATGGAAAGGGAATCGAAATCCTATTCAGATACAAATTAATTAAACCTAGAATCCTACAAGAACTCTAATTTAATTAATTTATCAAATAGAATTAGGAATTTAATCATTAACCGAACTCTGCATGTTTTAGGAAACGTGCACGAACACAAACACTTGCACACACACGCACGGCTGCCACGATGGGCCCCATGCGTGCGCGCGAGCAGCAGCCCACGCAGCGCCCGCGCGCGCTGCGCGCTGCGCGTGCTGTGCGCGCTGTGCGCGCTGCGCAGCCTGCTGGGCCTGGCCTTGCGCTGGGCCTGGCGTGGCTGTTTGTGCGGCGCGCTTGGCTTGCTGGGCGATGGCCTGGCTTCGTGCTGGGCCTCGTCCGGCAGGCCTCGTCCGATGCTTATTCGTACGATGCGCTTCCGATTAAATTTTCCGATTCCGGAATTCATTTCCGATACGAACAATATTTAATATTTCCGATTCCGGAATTAATTTCCGTTTCGAACAAATATTTAATATTTCCGTTTCCGGAATTATTTTCCGATTCCGGTAATATTTCCGATTCTGACAATATTTCCGTTTCCGGCAATATTTCCGATTCTGGCAATATTTCCATTTCCGATAATATTTTCCGATACGTACCATGTTTCCGTTTCCGGCAACATCTACGACTTGGATAATATTTATATTTCCGATACGATCCATATTTCCGTTTCCGGCAATATCATCGTTTCCGGAGTATTCATTTCTTGCCTGTGACGATCTTAGCTCCCACTGAAACCAAGATCCGTCGGTTCCGAATATTCATAGATGGAGTATTTAATGCCATTAAATACTTGATCCGTTTACGTACTATTTGTGTGACCCTACGGGTTCAGTCAAGAGTAAGCTGTGGATTAATATCATTAATTCCACTTGAACTGAAGCGGCCTCTAGCTAGGCATTCAGCTCACTTGATCTCACTGAATTATTAACTTGTTAATTAATACTGAACCGCATTTATTAGACTTTAACATAGAATGCATACTTGGACCAAGGGCATTATTTCCTTCACGCAAATCATGCCTTACTCTCTTTTATGGACGGGTACGCAGGCTACAATAAGATTCCCATGGCAGAGGAAGACATGGAGAAAACAACCTTCATCACTCAGTGGGGTACATATTGTTATATCGTTATGCCGTTCGGACTAAAGAACGCAGGAGCAACCTACCAAAGAACAGCAACAGCTATCATGAGCGATATGATTTACAGGGAAATTGAGGTATATGTCGACGACATGATTGTCAAATCCAAAGAACGGCACGAGCATACCTCAGTACTTCGAAAGTTTTTCAACAGGCTCAGACAATACAATATGAGGCTCAATCCTCGAAAGTGCGCATTCGGGGTAGCGTCAGGCAAGTTGCTCGGATATGTTATCAGCTCTCGAGGCATAAAGGCTGACCCTTCAAAAATCAATGCAATTCTCGAGATGCAACCACCAACGAATGAAAAGGAAATTCGGGGTTTTCTCGGCAGACTACAATATATCAGCAGGTTCATTTCAAGACTCACAATGATCTGTGAACCAGTATTTCGAAAGCTCCGAAAAAGCGAGCCCAAAGTGTGGGATGACGACTGTCAGCATGCATTCGAAACAATTAAAAGATACCTTTCCAACCCACCAGTACTAAAACCAGCAATGCCAGGGATTCCCCTCAGGCTCTACCTCACAACAACTGATTCGGCAGTGGGGGCTATGCTTGCTCAAGAAATTGAAGGCAGGGAGAATGTCGTATGCTACATAAGCAAAAAGCTGATCGAGTACGAAACCAAATACACTCAGCTCGAGAAACTCAGCATCGCCTTGGTTTGGGCCACAAAGAAACTTCGACACTACATGCTCTCCCATACAATACATGTGATCAGCAAAGCCGATCCTCTCAAGTATCTATTCTAGAAACCAGCACTCAACGGACGGTTGTCCAGATGGTTGGTCATGCTAGCAGAATTCGACTTCAAATACATTCCGCAGAAATCTATCAAGGGTTCAGCAGTCTCAGATTTCCTAGCCGACTGTCCTGTCGAGGCAGAAGAGGAAGATTACGACTTACCCGACGAGCAAATCTTAATGAACAGTGATGACAGTTGGTCAATGCATTTTGATAATGCCTCCAATAAGAACGGATGTGGTGTTGGAGTAATTCTAGTAGCCCCAGACGGCACACACATTCCTATATCAGCAAAACTGCAATTCAACGTCACAAATAATGCGGCAGAATATGAGGCATGCATCATGGGCCTGGAGGCTGCCTTAGCCCTAGGTGTCCAGAAACTTCGAGTGTACGGGGATTCCTCCCTAATCATCAATCAAATTTCCGGCAAATGGAAAGTAAGGAGCGAGAGCCTGGCTCCATACCAGTCTTACCTTGAGCAGTTGTCCGAACAAATAGAAGAGCTCCGCTATACATACCTCCCGAGAGAGGAGAATCAATTCGCTGATGCACTGGCAAAACTGGCCTCAATGATCAACATTCCAAGCGGCATGGCTGAAATGCCACTTACCATTGAAACCCGTCAAGAAGCAGCATATGTCCATGCTATTGACAACGTCGAGCAAGACGAAGATGAACATTGGTTTACAGACATCAGAAGGTATCTACAAAGTTCGGAGTATCCCCCACACTTTTCAAGCAAGAATCGAAGGGCTCTACGACTACAATCAGCCAATTTCGTCATAGAAGGCGGCATTCTATACAAAAGGTCCCTTAACGGTCCTAACCTTCGATGTGTTGACAAGCACGAAGCTCAAAGATTCATGGACAACATACATGCAGGAGTCTATGGCACCCACATGAATGGGAAAGTGCTAGCTCTCAAGATCGCCAGGGCACGATACTACTGGACTACCCTCGAACGGGATTGCTACTTCTTTGTCAAGAAATGTCCCACTTGCCAAAAGTGTGCGAATCTGAAGCACATTCCTCCATCAATACTATACTCTCAATCATCACCGTGGCCATTCTCAGCCTGGGGTATCGACGTCATCGGCAAAGACACTCCAACAGGCACCGGGGGTCATGAGTTCATATTGGTCGCCATCGACTATTTCACCAAATGGGTCGAGGCCAGATCATTCAAAGTAGTGGATTCCAAGCAAGTGGCCCAGTTCATACAAGAAAACATTATATGCAGATATGGCGTTCCTCACGAGTTCATCAGCGACCAGGGAACCCACTTTCAAGGAGAGTGTGAAGATCTATTCACCGAATACAAGATTCAACATCATCGCTCTTCACCTTATCGCCCACAAACCAATGGGGCAGTCGAAGCAGCCAACAAGAATGTAAAGACCATCATCATGAAAATGACTACTGTAGACACCTACTTTTGTCCCCATTCCCGAAAGGGAAGGTTCGATGATGAAAGCATAAATCTCCACTTGACAACACATCTCCTATAAAAAAACGAATCTCAATTACCCTTTTCATTTCACCCGAAACCTGCTATTTATAGAAACATGCTATTTATGGAAACCTGCTAAAAATAGTAACTGCCGTAATGGGTAGTTGTTAAAAGTGGCAAGTCATAAAAGATAGAAACCTGTCAGAATTAGGTGTTGCACTCCAACATAAATCCTAAATGAGATAGAAATTGCGAGGGAATCCTATTCCTAATATGATTCGAAAATAAGAGTCACGTATTAATTAAAATCCTAACGAGCCTAGAGTTCGTAACGGGCCCAGACGCATTCCGTCACAAGGTTAATACGCACTAAAAGACTCGATTAAGTCTCAAATACTCCGGATTCTAGGAATCCGAATCTGACTAAGAAAATAGCCCAGATCCTATTTTCAACGCCTGGCTCTGGGCGCCGAAATCTTCGGCGCCCAGGCCTGGGCGCTGAAATTACCTGGGACGTATTCTTTCCTAATTCCTCGTGGATTAGAGCTCTACAATTCTATCTTTCCACGAACTCTTTTCTATAAATATAGCCCAAGTTCGACGTGAAAAAAGGACACACAACACACAATTATTATTTCTGAGTATTGACTCTAAACCCCTAAGCCTAAGCCTCACGCTGCAAAACTGATCACGCGTTCTGTCGCAATCGATCCATAAATCGAACAGAACGTATCCTGTCCCATAACTTGAGATTCGTTAAATAAAAGGAGAAATAGCAAAGTCAAAGCGGTTAGTTTTCTGAGAACCGTGACACACCTCTCAAGGGTGCGTCGTAATGTGTCCCTTTTCCATGATTTAATTGCTTTCCTCGCCCTTTTATAAACTGTTAAACTAATTAAATCTGATTGTTCTATCACGCCTAATAAAGATAATATGTTGGGAAATTGGATTATCATGCTAGGTCCTCTAAAACAATCTAAATCAGATAATTGCGTTCGATCTAGTACTATATGTTGCATATTATTAAAATCAACTCAGATTAGTTTAATAGTTAACGCATGTCCCTTCAATTATTTATGCTGAGCTAGTAAGGATATCCTGCCTCTGGAGTTACAGTCCCCCGAACCCTCAATCTCTACCTTGCGGGTGTATGTTGAGAGAACCCCACACCAGGGATCACCAGGGAACCTACGGCCGTCGTGGTCAAACATAATTGCACTCCCTTTATGTCACGATAATCGGGTTTTGTCAGTTTTTCTCATTGTCATTAAAAACTGAATGGCGACTCCTATAATACTAGTCAATTGGGTGTAAACTCACAGGAAATCCAATTACACTTGATTTGACAAAAAGAAACGTCACACCCACGAGGGACAAGGTCACGCATTAGCCTTGTGCTCATTTTGACCCCCTCACAGTGGCGACTCCACTGGGGATAGTGAAGGAAATACTCATGCTGGTAGGTAATCAAAATAGCCGAAGGGTGAAACGATTCTACCCCGCGTTTATTTCCACATCAAGTTGGGACGACCTGAAAATCAGCATATTAATGTGAGCGGGCAGAACCGCATAATGAATCTTGGCTCCCTCAGGGAGTTTGGACTAAGGATACCCATCGCCAACCGGGGGGTGCATACGCTTCGAATGTTGTCCACTCGGCACTTTCGCTAGTAGTACACCCGTCCCAAACCCAATCGCTCGCCCATTAGGTCCCTCTCATTGGTGCATGCCCCCTTGGCTTACATCGTGATTGGCCTCTTGGGCGAAATTCGTCTGTTGAAGGCACTACCTCGACCGGGGCATGTGTTGGATCTGCGATAGAAGCGGTACCAAGCCAGGCGCAAAAACTACCCATAGAAGCCTATCATAAACTACATGACATATTATTATTGCCTCATGATGTAATGTTAGTTATGTGTAGCGAAATGTGTGATTGTGTGTGACAAACAATGTTAGAAAACCAACGACCTTAAAAATTGCCCAAACATTCATTAACCAATTGGCCAAAGAGTTATACCGAAATACGTGCTCCGCAAACCCGAACGATCGCCACAAAAATAAGCGACGCTCGGGATGGCCTGTAACGAATCTCACAAACGATGCACAACGCGTAAAGGACGTTATAAGGCAAGCACGCAAAATTAAAGTCGCAAAAACAAAAGTAGACGTAAACAGAAAACGAGAACCAGCCAAGGACGCATTTCCAACGCCCCTGGCTGGGCGCCATAATTTCTCACGCCCTACGCTGGGCGCTGAAGTTGCTGCCTTGAATTTTGGTCAGGTGCAGCAGCCTCGGTGCCCGCGCAAAAAATATGAAGCCAAAAAAAACCATTCGTAAAAAAATTGCTGCAAGGGCGTATGAAAAGCACTCGATTCTAAAAGCGACTTATAAAAAAATAAATAACTCTATGTGTCGTTGTTAGGCCTCCTACGACGACGATGTTCGGCACCAAAACCGAGCATGCTAATTAAACCTTGAATGTCACATGGGCAAAGAATTCGAAAAATCATAAAGTTTTCAAGGAAAAATAATGTTCGAATAAAAAATAAATAAATCCGAGTCTAGACTAGGCTATGCCAAAGTACAATCTAAATCCTAAGTCTTAGTTGTCTTATCCATAGAATCGGTCCTAATGCTTAGTGTCGTTCTGCAAGTTAAAAGGTTAAACCATATTGAGTCTCCCTTCCTAACATTTAAATCAGTAAGCACCCATATGTAATTGTCATCCCTTGCTAAGAATCTACGGCCTCAATACTCTCTCTCACCAACAAGAAGAATATATTATAGTATTTGCAAAGTGGAAACAGTCACATTCTGAAAATCTTTCCTCCATAGTCGCACAACCCCTAAAGTGAACCTAAGGTGTCAATACCATTGGCAAAAAATTAATGGCCTCAAGGCTTATGATCACATTGGGTCACGACTATCATAGTCCTCTCGAGTCACTCGCTCCTTGAAAAACTACTAAGTACGGACTAAAAGATTTTCCATGAATGCAACATGACCAACCATGAAAATACCCAAATCGGCATACCATAAGGCTACCATTGGGGTAAAGCAATACACACTAAGAGGGAAGCCGCACTAATGATTCTAGTCTTGCAAAAAAAAAAAATTTCGATCTCCCCAACTAACTACCTTGCCAACATTAAGCAAAATGGCACATTACAAATGAACACCCAAGGGTTAAAATCTAAAGTGTCAACCGACGAAAGTTATGGTCCAATTAGCCTAAGTCTGAGGGTCACTTGGTCAAGTATTATAGGCTTACGCCACGTCATTATTTTGAATCTAGGCCACCTCCTTGTATTCATACACAGGTTATAATCAGAAAGATTAATGAAAGTTCGAGTCTAAATCACAACTTCCAGTTAAATCCGAGAAGCTGGAATCTGAAAAGAAGCAAAAAAAAAAGATTATTTTCGATGTAATTCTTTCGTTAAATTTCAATAAGTAAAAACAACATTTTGAATCTACGCTATTTGCACATTTTAAGAAACGACTAAATACGCTTGCAAAGTAAGACAATTCAAAGGTCCACCCTAGGCCCTACTAAACTTAAAGGTCCACTATAGGCCTACTAGACGAGGCTCACTCAGTCTCGCCTCGTGACTCAAAGACCACAACCATCTACCTTTTAGCCCAAATAAAAAAATTTGAAAGATTTATGTTGGGGAGAAATCCCAAGCAAAAAGAAAGAGAAAAGGGAGAGCGAAAAGAGCAAGCCATGAAATACTTAAAAAGAAAGAGAAAAGGGAGAGCGAAAAGAGCGAGCCATGAAATACTTAGCCCGTACCTCCCAAAGTGCGAAATTTACCCAAGTAAACAAAGGAAAAGAATTGAGTCAACCAATCCAAATCATAAAATTCTACGTTGTGTACCCTTTTCAATCCTTATGTTCTTAGACGACGTCACTCTGGGCCCCTGTTCAGCTCATTTAACCCATCCATGTTCTCATTGCCATAACCCAAGAAACCATTACCTCGACCCTTGTTCTTGAACTTGTTATCAACTGCAAACCACGTACGGCCATTGACACGTGTGTCATACCCATTATTTCCAAAACCTGCTCTTACATCACCATTAGCATAATGACCAAATAACTTGTTTGAATACATCCTGTTGATATACCCCTAGCCATCCCCATGCTATTCATTGGCCTTGGTTGATGTAATCCTCGTGCTACCTATACAACCCATTCAACCCATCTTTCAAGCCGTCTTGAGTCACGAATAAAAAAAAGAAAAGAAGACAAATAAAAAGTACATTCTACACTTAACGCTTAACAAAAATAATAATAAAAAAAAAAAAGTTTGCAAAGCGCCTCTAAAGTTAGTCTAAAAAGAAAAAGAAGCATCTAGCGCACCAAAAAAGATCCGCCCATAAGTCATTTTCAGCGCCCAGAGCTGGGCGCCGAAATCATTAGCGCCCCAGCCTGGGAGCTGATTCTCTCTGCTTGCCAAATTTTGTCCAGAAGTGCTCGTCATTTTATCCGCACATGCACGGAAAAAAATAACGAACACTTGGAGGGGTACAACACGTATTCAGATATATGTACCACCAAAAAATACATGTACTCGAAAAAAATAAAAAACAAATTTTTGGCTTACGGCAAAGAGGTAGATTAAAATAATAATAAACTTCACTTATTTCACCCTATTTCAAACATTACGATTCCACTCGAATGTACTTGTTTAAAATCAGCATTCTAAGAAACCATTTTCTAGGCTAAGAACTACGCAAGACCTGATTCCAAATTAAATCTATTTAAGACGGATACGTAGGAAATCCATGATTCAGTCCAACCAATTTGCAAAAATGTTAAAGCCTACAGAATAACAAGAATAAAAAATAGAGTCCTTTATTGAAATTTAATTACTTGCAATCCAAGTCGAAAGAAAAATTTAAGTCAAAGGAAGAATCCAAGTCATCAAGATGCCAAAACGAGCACACATCGAAAAATAATAAGGGCACGTACCCTTTCCAGAAGGAGCACTCACACTCCTAGGCACTTAGCCAAGACTCAAAAGATCGTTTTGCCTCAATTGAATGGGGGCTAGCGCAAGCGTCCATGACCTCTAAAGCACTCGACTTGACCCTCCCTAAAGCAAACTAACTCACTTAAAAAACCTTCTTTCACCACCAGACATAGTCGTTCGCTTAAAGACCTTCTTTCACCACTAGACACAGTCATAATCGCCAACAAGTAGTAAAGGCAGTAAGCTTGCAATAAAGAGGATTGTTCTACGGCATCGCCCCATCGTTCCTTCGAACTCAGGGCACCCGTTCATGGTAATTCAAATGCTTACAAATCCCTTTGAAAAAAAATCAGACATTGTCAATAGGACTTGGCACTCATCCAAGGCTCACCCTACTCAGACATATGACACGGGCATCTAAAATCGAAATCTGAAAGCATCATTAACGGGAAGACATAATAGCAACTGGGGGCTAAAAGAAGAAAATTGAAATGAAAGAGCTAGGGAAAGAACCAAGTATGTGCCACACGGTTTATATTCCCGCAATTCTGGAAAAGATGGCCCTAAAAGCCCAAAGCATGTGCCACACGGGCACAAGTAATATCTTGACGCCTGCACCCTGGCTTCCAGCAAATCCTTAGACAGCATTCCAAAAATCGTAACAGTATTTTGATTCACTCATGTAATCCTGTACGAACCCTTCTATAAGTCAACTTACTTAGGACACCTCGGATTGTACACAGTAGGATTCAGATTTCAAATAATTTTCAAAGACTTCTTCGAACATAATAAAGTGTCATTGGTTTAATCTAAGTATGCGTTTTGCAAGTGAGTCAAAGATATTTCTAAATATGATTATGGGTAAAGAAAGGCACCTAACTTTTGGTCAAGGCACACTTCAACATGTGATTACCTTGACCATGGCAATGTCGCACAATACGACATTTACAAGAGAAGTAGCCAATCACTACTCGAACATACCTCGCACTAAACGAGTCTGGTTCAAACTATTCATGATCCGTGTCACCATGAATGCATAAAAACCTATGCAAAGCATTATAGCACCAAGCCAATCCCGTAGCTACAATTGGGGGCTTGAGAAAAACACTCTAAAAATGCTCGAAATGACGATTTTATCGCAAATTCTCGACGCTAATGCTATAAAACATCATAGAGGCACAATCCTAATCTTTAATCATGTAAAACGAACCTTAGAATGGCTACAACCCCTCCCAAATTCTAAGCACTACTTAGAATATATAAAGTCACCCCACTAACAAGGGTAATTGAAAATCGCGAGTCACCAAAACTCCGATCAAACTACTGCACCTAACGCTCGCCCTATAAAACGCCTGTTACACAGTCTACGTCGTTCCAAAGCAAAAGCGAAAGAAAAATCAAGGATAAGAACTGTCAAAATATACACAGAGATAATTTTCAACGCCCAGAGCTGGGCGCCAATATCTTTAACGCCCCAGCCTGGGTGCTGATTCTTTCTGCTAGCCAAGTTTTGCCCAGATATAAAAATAAGAAAGAAACACTTATGAATCCTCGCATCGAACGAAGTAATAAGCCGTGCATACCCACGCGGAAGGTGCTACACTTGCTCGAACACCTAAACGAGGCGTGGTGAAGTACTCCAATGCAAAAAATAATGACGATATCCCAACACCTGGAAGAATGTTCTAAGACACGCCCTTAGGCCACACAAGCCTACGTCGCACCATAAGTTAAACCATCCCACGGTACAAGTCTAAAAAAACAAAAGGGTAAGGCATATTGCACTAATGCGAGCACGACCAAAGAGCATGTGTAAAAGAGGCAAAGATTACTTATCGCCCAAATTCAAAATGCAAGCCACACGACTTCTACATTAAGGATTAAAGGTAGCAAAATATTACCTACCACGAACGGGATAGCTCGCACCTACACGAGCAGGAACCCCAAGGCATCTTTTTCGAAAGAACCTACAAAAATCGTACGCCAAAAGGAAGCATCCCAACATGCATACTTGGGGGCTCCAAGCTACGAAACAACCATAGCAAAATAAAAAAAAAAATCTCGAAGCAAATGTTTGAACAATCGAAAGGGTACGATGATTGAGCCCACTTCATGAATGGGCCTGAACCCTATCAAGCTTCTAAGCAAACTATTCAAAATCAGTCATTGCTCAAAAAAAAATTAAAAATAAAATAAAATATGAAAAAAAAAGATTCAAGCAAACTGATTAATGGATCGCACACAACGGCCATTCTATGAACGCTCGTTCGCACATACATATCATCATTCTAAGTATCGAACATTCACGAACGCGTTCAAAAGGAAAAATATACAACAACAACAGCGGTCAAAGTCTTACGCCTCAAGGTATGTTCCTCGGGCCATATAGACTCGCCCAACTATCGCAATAACTGTACGCCTTAAAAGCAACAGTTCCTTAAAATAAATCGCCCCAAAGCGACAAGCACCGTAGTCCACCAATCGGCTACGGCTTCTCAAGAAAATCATCACGTTCTAAAAACAAAGAAAAAACAAAAGAAAAAAGAATACATAGAACTTCCAAGTGAAATAAACGAATGAACAAGAGGCCAACTGTGTCATCAAAAGACCAGCCCAAACAACACTTTCAACGCCCCACCTGGGCGTGAATTATTTCAAAGCCCAGGCCTGGGCGCCGAAAATGAACCCAGGCTCAAAAAGCCCCTAACTTCTATTGGGCCCTGCCGCATCCATTCGACTCGAAAATTGCCGATTTCCTTACTGAAAGTCGCACCTCACGATTTTGTCAAGAGTAGCACACCACTACAAAGATCGCTCGCACTTACGAGAACAATCCCAAACATGATCAAGGACATCACAAATTGCGTATCCCCAAGGAACCCCTTTGACAAGAAATGACCGTCAAGCACGAATGCTTGGGGGCTCGAAAGAAAATATATATTTCAAAAGAGAGTATGAAAAGTTAAAACAATATTCCCAGACTACGCTGTACGAAGTCCCGTGTTTGGATGTCTCAAAAAATAAAACCAGTTTACGACCTGAAGACAAAGGTCGCCGTTGATACTTGTACGTGGTCCTCTGATCAAAGACCCAAGTGGGGGCAAAATCGAGCCATAAAGACTAGCTCAAAACCACGAAAGAAGATGACCACAAAACAATGGTCCGTCTAAGCACGTTGTCAACCCACATTCAGGTTACAACTAAATCCGAGCATCCCTCGAAAGAATTCGCTCCTGCGAGAATGAATAAGAAAAGAAATTCTCAAAGAAATCACAAGAACAAATGAAATAGGGACTTGCCCACCTCAATCGGGCAAGATCGCGCCACGAACCGCGCGAGTTCCAAATAGAAAAACGAATTCAGGGACGTCCACCCTCAGCGGACAGGACTCGCTCACCTTCAACGGGCGGGGTCTGCGTCACTAGCCGCGCATATCCTCAGTTTTCAAAAAATAAAAATCTTCAAAACAAAATAACAGGCTCGCCATCTTCAGCCGGCGGGGTCTACGTTACGAACCGCGTAGGTCCTTATTTTCAAACAAATTTCAAAATAGATTTGTCCACTCCTATCGGACGGGGTGTCCACCCTTAATGGACAGGCTCGCCATCTTTAGCCGGCGGGGTCTACGTCACTAACCGCGTAGGTCCTTATTTTCAAAACAACACAAACAAATTTCAAAACAGATTCGTCCACTCCTATCGGACGGGGTGTCCACCCTTAGCGGACAGGCTCGCCATCTTTAGCCGGCGGGGTCTACGTCACAAACCGCGTAGGTCCTTATTTTTAAAAGAAAACAAACAAACTTCAAAACAGATTCGTCCACTTCTATCGGACGGGGTGTCCACCCTTAGCGGACAGGCTCGCCATCTTTAGCCGGCAGGGTCTGCGCCATTAACCGCGCAGGTCCTTAGTCGCTGCTGCGATAACTTTTTTGGTTTTTCGTTTTTTCCAAAAACGATGTGAGTAGCTTTTGGTTTTCCGTTTTTTTCAAAAAAGAACGATGTGAGTAGCTTTCCCTTTTTTCCATAGACTGGTTTTCCGTTTTTCCAAAAAAGAACGATGTGAGTAGCTTCCCTTTTTCCAAAGACTAGTTTTCCGTTTTTCCAAAAAAGAACGATGTGAGTAGCTTCCCTTTTTTCCAAAGATTGGTTTTCCGTTTCTCCAAAAAAGAACGATGTGAGTAGCTTCCCCTTTTTCCAAAGATTGGTTTTCCGTTTTTCCAAAAAAGAACGATGTGAGTAGCTTCCCTTTTTCCAAAGATTGGTTTTTCGTTTTTCCAAAAAAGAACGATGTGAGTAGCTTTCCCTTTTTCCAAAGACTAGTTTTCCGTTTTTCCAAAAAAGAACGATGTGAGTAGCTTCCCTTTTTTCCAAAGATTGGTTTTCCGTTTCTCCAAAAAAGAACGATGTGAGTAGCTTCCCCATTTTCCAAACATTGGTTTTTCGTTTTTCCAAAAAAGAACGATGTGAGTAGCTTCCCTTTTTCCAAAGATTGGTTTTCCGTTTTTCCAAAAAAGAACGATGTGAGTATCTTTCCCTTTTTTCCAAAATTTAAAAGAATGGTTTTCCGTTTTTTTTCCAAAAAGAACGATGTGCTGGATTTTCCTTCGTTTTACGTCCCATAAAAACAAGGGGGTTTTCTCGTTTAGCTAACCCTGAAAATGAGAATCTTTAAAAACATTTTTACCTCGTGATTGGGTTTGGCCAGGCCCAATTACACTTTATAGCGTTGATTTCGAAAACATCCGTAGCTACTCCCAATGACAAAGTGAGGGAGTTTCTACGCTTCTTTAGATACTTCCAATGACAAAGTGAGGGAGTTTCTATACTATCCGTTGACAAATCCCAATGACACGTGAGGGATATGTCGACACTTCAAGTGATGACCCTTAAGTCAAATGTTATCACTCGGGGGCTCGTGAGACCCTCGTAAAAGCAGGTCACCATGACTTGTGTGGCGCACTCCGTCTAATACTTTGACCATCGTCTTACTCCAAGACTCAGTCAAAGTGGGGGCTAACTGTAGACACCTACTTTTGTCCCCATTCCCGAAAGGGAAGGTTCGATGATGAAAGCATAAATCTCCACTTGACAACGCATCTCCTATAAAATAACGAATCTCCATTCCCCTTTTCATTTCGCCCGAAACCTGCTATTTATAGAAACCTGCTATTTATGGAAACCTACTAAAAATAGTAACTGCCGTAATGGGTAGTTGTTAAAAGTGGCAAGTCATAAAAGATAGAAACCTGTCAGAATTAGGTGTTGCACTCCAACATAAATCCTAAATAAGATAGAAATTGCAAGAGAATCCTATTCCTAATATGATTCGAAAATAAGAGTCACGTATTAATTAAAATCCTAACGAGCCTAGAGTTCGTAACGGGCCCAGACGCATTCCGTCACAAGGTTAATACGCACTAAAAGACTCGATTAAGTCTCAAATACTCCGGATTCTAGGAATCCGAATCTGACTAAGAAAATAGCCAAGATCCTATTTTCAACGCCTGGCTCTGGGCGCCGAAATCTTCGGCGCCCAGGCCTGGGCGCTGAAATTACCTGGGACGTATTCTTTCCTAATTCCTCGTGGATTAGAGCTCTGCAATTCTATCTTTCCACGAACTCTTTTCTATAAATATAGCCCAAGTTCGACGTGAAAAAAGGACACACAACACACAATTATTATTTCTGAGTATTGACTCTAAACCCCTAAGCCTAAGCCTCACGCTGCAAAACTGATCACGCGTTCTGTCGCAATTGATCCATAAATCGAACAGAACGTATCCTGTCCCATAACTTGAGATTCGTTAAATAAAAGGAGAAATAGAAAAGTCAAAGCGGTTAGTTTTCTGAGAACCGTGACGCACCTCTCAAGGGTGCGTCGTAATGTGTCCCTTTTCCATGATTAATTGCTTTCCTCGCCCTTTTATAAACTGTTAAACTAATTAAATCTGATTGTTCTATCACGCCTAATAAAGATAATATGTTGGGAAATTGAATTATCATGCTAGGTCCCTTAAAACAATCTAAATCAGATAATCGCGTTCGATCTAGTACTATATGTTGCATATTATTAAAATCAACTCAGATTGGTTTAATAGTTAACGCATGTCCCTTCAATTATTTATGCTGAGCTTGTAAGGATATCCTGCCTCTGGAGTTATCGAAGAGCGAGTACTCCTCTCGGTAGTTACAGTCCCCCGAACCCTCAATCTCTACCTTGCGGGTGTATGTTGAGAGATCCCAACACCAGGGATCACAAGGGAACCTACGGCCGTCGTGGTCAAACATAATTGCACTCCCTTTATGTCACGATAACCGGGTTTTGTCAGTTTTTCTCATTGTCGTTAAAAGCTGAATGGCGACTCCTATAATACTAGTCAATTGGGTGTAAACTCACAGGAAATCCAATTACACTTGATTTGACAAAAAGAAACGTCACACCCACGAGGGAAAAGGTCACGCATTAGCCTCGTGCTCATTTTGACCCCCTCACAACTACCAATTACAAGGACTGGCCCCAAAAGTTGCATTTCGCATTGTGGGGATATCGAACTTCAATTCGCACTTCAACTGGTACAACTCCGTCCTCATTGGTCTATGGAATGGAAGCAGTACAACCTATCGAACTGGAGATACCTTCTCTAAGGATAATCCTATAAAGCAAAATCCCAGAAGCTGCATGGGTACAAGCAAGGTATGACAAGCTAGTTATGCTCGATGAGCAACGGCTTCAAGCGGCTTACCATGTACAAGTCTATCAGCTCCGAGTGGCCAGACATTTCAACAAAAGGGTCAGAACCAGAAACATCAAAGAAGGCGAGCTTGTCCCGAAAGCGCTTCGTAAAAGCATCATGGACCCAAGGGGAAAATTCAAACCTAACTGGGCAGGCCCATACATTGTCAAGAAAATCCTCTCCGGGGGAGTATTTGAACTAACAGACATCGACGGAACAGAATTCTGATCTCTTACCAACCTCGATCAACTCAAGAAGTTCTATGTCTAAGTTCCATGTTCAAGAATCCAAATTCAGGTATTGTAAGGTAGTCAGAACTACGTCCGGCCTGATTCCCTAACGGGACACGTAGGCAACCTCATTTCGAGGCCCGGCCACTTTAATACAAAAAAAAAAAATCAAAATTTCCTCAATTAAGGGCATCCTAAAAATCAAATCAAATCAAATTTCAAAACTCAAATGTTGTTGTCTTTATTCCAAACGTGCCAATTAAAAGCAAAGCATGTTCAAGCGGAATTTAACACAATAACTTATTTGGCCCTAAGGCCTTCAAAGCTAATTCAAATACAAAGTCAGGATCAAGTGAAGCAAAGTTCAAAAGCCTTTTCGCTTCCTAAGCACATTTTCCAAACACATCTTTCTAAACAAAACTTCCAAACACATTCTAAACACAATTCCTTCCAATACAATTTCAAACACATGTAGCCTACAAAGATCTAGGGTCGGGCGACTATGCTCTCGAGTCTTGGCACCTTGAGTACTATCCCCTGGCTCCTCCCGCAATCAATCATCAATCTTCCCCTTGCCCAAGCGGCGGGAGAAGGAACTTGCAAGCCTTCCAAGACGGGAGGACGACGAACATCCTTTGGATTCCGAACGGTCAAGCACCGGATGGGCCACACTCCCGTCACCTTCCTCATAGTCAGTTGATGCAGTACGTCTAGCTCTAGAACCCCGGACTCTAGATGGTCCTGAGAAAGAAATGTCCCTCTGGCCTAGGCCTCTCATCCATACAATGTACCCCGCAGATAGAGTAACTGGCTCAGGTGGGAACTGGATACTCAAGAATGGTTTGGCGATCCAATACCGCCTCCAAACTTCAAGTCGATTTGCATTCAGCACAACAGGTCTCGCGTTCTCTTCCTTGCAGTCCGGGATCTCCTGTTTCAAGCCATATTGTCTCATCACTCGAGCAGACGAGTAGAAGACACGCATTGTGAGGCTTGGCACCCTCAAAGCCGTAGAACCAGGAGCATGTCTCATAGCAGCAATTCCCCACCAAGGAACTACCCACCTTATACATGATTCAATCCCAGAGAGTGCGCATCTCCACTCATCCAATGAAAGCCGGCCATACACCATGGGCCGCACAGTGAATCCTCTTCTATTGTAGCTCGCCATGTTCTCCGGTGGTGCCACCAATATGAGCCTCTCCATAAGCCAAACCTTGGGGAGTATACAAGAAGCACATTTCAAAATTCAAAATTCAAATACAAGTACAAGTTCAACAATACAAAGAAGGCTCCAGATTCTTACTTGGAGTAATACCGGACTTCCCGACAGCAATGAAGAGGGGTCCGACTTCAGCATATAAGGGCCCATCAATGTTTCGCCAATCACAAGCGGCATTGGGTCCCGACCATTAGCAAATTGCTCTACAATCTCAATTAGCGAGGCATCGCCATTGCCAAACCCCTGCTTCGAAAAGAGAAAGCGAGCAAATATACAAAAACTCAAGGCTCTCAAGCGGAAAACTCTGGGTACATCAAGCCTAGCAAAGTAGGTGACAAAGAGGGACAAATCCACCACTCTGCTGTATACAACAGCACTCAAAAGTGGGGGCTTCAAGCCCAAATACCTTTCAAAACTCGAGACAAAGTGTTCTTCAACACTAGGCATGCATGGCTCTAGCATCAAGGGCCACCCCAATATGGCACTAAATTCCTCAGGGAGGGGACATACCTCATTATTCCCAAAGCGGAAGACATGATGATTTGGGTCCCAAGCCTCCATAGCAGCAAGAATGAAGTGCAAATCCAATTTTACAAACCGGAAAGAGACGAGCACCCCAAGATGCATGCCATCAAGCTCCCTTTTCTCCAACTTGCCTAGCGAACCAAGCCACGAGTTCAAGGCACTTTCAAAGGACACAACCATATTTTCTCTTCGTGAGGAAGCAGTATGCAATGATAGCAGGGAAGGATTGCTACAAGAAATGATCCAACAAGCTCCCTATTTATACAAGAGTCGGCTTGCACGACAGCTCACAAGCGCCAGGCGCCAAGCCCGCGCTGAGCGCAGGGAGCCTGCACCAATGGACGAGGACACAGCCCTCTCTTATGACTCGGAGTACACACTCTTTAGTGTTTCGGACAGCAGAGCACAACCTCCATTATTCAAGATTCCAAAGCCGCAAGCCGCGTAATTTCAAGCAGTCCGGATCAACGCTTCGGGTAGATTTCGGATCAATTTTTTCTTTCAAAATTCAAGCATTCTAGTCCTAGATCGGCGTCCTAAGTCGAGTCTGCATGTGCATAAGCAAGAGTTGAATATACTTTGACTTGCGCTTTTCCTAGCCAAAAAACCTCAGTGAAAGTGGGGGCTTATAGTGGGTACATACACCCGAAAAAATGGGCAAATTTTTTCAAAAATTTTCGCAAAATTGTCATGCATGCATATAGCTACAAAATTTCAAGGCACACACTACGCATACAATTTCAAGCATTCAAACATACAAAAGCCTATCTTTAAATTTTACAAACCAACTCAAGTTCAAAACCATACAAACCATACAAAAATTCAAGTTCAAAACCATACAAACCATACAAAAATTCAAGTTTCAAGCCATACAAACACAATACAATCTAGCCCATACAAAATCAACCAAGGCAAGCTGGAACTCGCTACCATGCAGGGTCAATCTGAGTCATCATCGGCGGTGATGTCAACCACAGGCCCCTTGTCCCTGTTACGCCTCCTAAGGCGCTCTAGCTCCCGATCCAGCTCCGTCTCAGGGGTACTAGGATCCTCCTTCGAGATACGAAGTGTGCCAGTGGAGGGATGAACTCCCTTCTGAGGAGAGGAATACTGATAAGGTGGCGGCATCGGCATATACCGGTACGACCCAAACATCTGAACCTGGCGCATCCTCTGCATCTCCGCATAGCAAGCCCATGAACCCGCACCCCAAGGTTGGGGACCACTTCCTCCGAAGTAATAGCCGGAAGGAGGAATAAAGGGCCGTGAACCGCTAGCACCTCCAAATGAATGCCTGGTGGGATCAACATGTACAAAAGGGGAAGCTCCCCACTCAGCATCAGAATGCCTCTGATGAGGACCAACACCGGACCCCTGTCCCAGCTCCAAGCTCGGTCTTTCCTGTCCCAAGGCCGTCTCCGCCTGAGGCTCCCTGTCAACATAGTCTCTACGGTCTCGACGGCGCTCCTATACAAGATACAATTTCAAGAATCAATTTCCCAGTTGGAATTTCCAGTATACAAGTTTCAAGATCAAGTAAGGTACCTCTCTGTTCCGGCTAGAAAGCTTCCGGGTCAGCTTGGCGCACTGCCTCTTCCAAGAATCAAGCAAGAGCATCCAGCGACGCACTCTCACCCGAGGCGCCTGCATACAAAATTTAAGATCAATTTTCCCATGCAAAGTTACAAACAGTTTCAAAAATGCAACAGTACTTACAGGGGCGTAATGCTCGGGCACAACATCATATGATTTCCGGTGCGGAGGAGAAGCCAAAGGAATGGTCTCCACCACCTCTTCCTCGTCCGAATTCTCATAGCGGAGGATCCTATCAGCATGAGAAATGTCCTCAGGATCAACCTCCTCCTCCTACATACAATCATGCAATCAATACAAGAATACAAGAATGCAAGAATACAAGATTCAAGATTCAAAAGCTCACCGGCAGTACGAAGCGTACTGGTGGGGCCAACCTCCTCAGGAATTCATCATAGCTCCCCTTCCTGTGTACAAAATCCCTCCAAGAGCGGCAAACAGCATCGCCCCTAGCCTCCGCATAGAGCCGGGCCAACTCTTCATCCAACGCCAGCATGGACCCTGGTGGGTCCTTGGGGATGAGTCTCTCCCCCGAATTGTGCTGAGGGGACACCCGCTCCCCCAGATACCACATATGGCGGTACACCCCTGGAAGCAAAACCCGCCGCCCAGACAGGAAATGGGCACGAGCAACTGAGGCATGTACAACCGCGTTGGCAAAAGGACGCCATACCACCTACAAAGCAGAGAACTCAGGCAACAGTACAAATACAAATACAAGAGAGCAAAACAGTACAAGAATATTACCCTATCAGCAGGTAAAACTCTCCAAGCTCTGCGAGAAGCCGACAGGGACGCACCAACGCGCACCGCTCCGATCCAAGAGGCAACATACGGGTAAGCCGCATCTCTAGTACGCTCCGGCGCCAAAGTCGGAAAGTGCTCATAGATCCAAATCTTTCAAGGAACAAACAAAACATCAGTCAAGTTCAAGATACAAGCATTCAAATACAAAATACAAAGTACAAGGAGTCTCGAATACCTCCAGCACGCTCCACAAAGCAGCCATGCTTGGGTCACTCCCCAGTGCAGTCCGGGAGGGCCGCCCCATTTCATACAAGAGGTGGCTATATGCCAAACCACCCCAGTTATAACTCGGGACAGCTCTCAAGTCCCTCAGAGCGGACAATCACTCTACTAACCAAGACAAGGAGGAAGAGCCTAACCCTCTGCTCCGCGGACACACCCTCACCACAGATAGCATCCACAAGTACCGTCACAAAAGCGTGAGAGTCGTCCTCTGTCAAATCAACAACAGGGCCAAGCAAGTCCCTGGCAATGGCCGAGCGCCACGTCAGCTCAGAGTCAAAGGTCACATTCCTCTCAGAAAAAGGAAGACCTGTAATCATAGCAAACACAAGAGGGGTAACAGTGATCTCTCCCCATGCCATGTGGAAAGTGTTGGTGGTATCCCACCACAGCTCTAACAAAGCCCACAAACGATTTTTAATCCCCGTTCTCCTCGGGGAACCTCCCATGGTGCGCCAGAAATCGGCCAAGCCCATCTGCGACCAAATCTCCATATGCTCTGCATCAACATGGAGAGCTTTAAAGGCCCTCTAAACCTCCACCAAGGACCAGTAAGTACGGAACAGCTTTCCGTCGGCCTACAGGTGAACGAGTTAGCTCAAGACCTATACAAGTACAAAGTACAAATTCAAAACACAGTACAAGACTCACCATGCCAGCGCGAGGCCGCTGGGACAAGTGCCAATCCGGCCGAAACACCAGGTCGGAAGGGGTCCAACCAGCACCAGGGAAAGCAGGCGCATCTCAGGGAACCATACCCCCACCCGGCGCATTTATTGCAGCCGCATCATCATCCGAAGCGTCTTCCTCAGCAGCTCGAACCACAGATGATTCAGCGAGCTTTCTCTGAGTGTGACGAGGCATACTAAATTAAGTAGCATACAAAGAGTCAAAATTCTAAACTGGGGGCTATCCTATACTAGCCTAAACAAAGTCAAAAAAATTCAAAACAAAATCCCCAGTGGACATCTAATTCAAGGTATAAGTTCTACACCAACGCCTAGGCTACCCGCGCCGAAGCAAGTATACAATTCCTACACCAACGCCTAGGCTATCCACGCCGAAGCAGGTATTCAAGTTCTACATCAACGCCTAGGCTATCCATGGCGAAGCAGATATGAGTTCAAAAAAAAAATTCAAAAGTACAAGTTCCAACAGTTCAAGTGGCTATCAAACAGTTTTCTACGAGATTCAAGAAGCTTAAGCATACAAGCATCATTTCAAAGTACGAGAAAATCAAAACTACATGCAATCCTAGAGTTATTTCATAAGCAAAAACATGAAAAACTTACATGGACAAGGCAAGAACAAGACCAAGGGAAAAGCTTAATCAACCTTTGAGAGAAAGAGCAAAAGAATTTCAAGTGAATGTGCCTCAAAATGGCACGGCAAGGGGCACTTATATAGTGCAGCCCCGGGCACCGCCCCAGCGCCGTGCGCTGACCTGCTGCATGCGCAAGTCTGCTGCGCGCGCAGTCTCTAGTGCTGATTGCACGTCCTTTGCTGCTACGGTCTTCCGCGCCAAGCATCAAACGTCGCATCGAACCATCCATCGAAAATACGGGTATACACCTGTAGCTCCAAGTGCAAACATATGAATATTTCAAGAATACAAAGTCCAAAAAATACAACGACTCAGGCGTCCAACTCCCAACGGACCCAAACTCCGGGAAAGTCAGTCGAAGTTCAAAAATTTTAAGGGCCAGTAAAAAGCTCTTATCCCCAGCAAAGCACATCCCAACGGATTAACTCCGGGTGTCAAAGTTCAAAATTCAAGGTTCAAAAATTCTAATTTTCGATGCCAAGCTCCGTCCTGAACTGAAGGCGAAAAAGTACAAGTACAAATCGGAGTCATCACCAACCGCACTGAGGTAGACTCTATCCTTTTTCTAACGCCTGTTTTATGCAGGTACCGGCGTACAAAGAGTGTTCTCGATTGCAGAACGTCTTGACCATTCTCCGTCCCTTTCGAAATACTTTGACTTGCGCTTTCCTAACAGAACGCTCAGTCAAAGTGGGGGCTTCTGTAGACACCTAATTTGTGTCTCCCCTCTGGGATGATGACGATACCATTATCCTTACTAGGCGGTTGGAATAACTCCGTGAGGAAATCCCAATTTCTAAGAACACCTCCAAAATCCAAGGTCCAAAATCCAATCCCCGAGACCGTTCCCCTCCCGGAACTCGGTACAAAATACAACTTCCAACATCCAATTTCAAAATCCAAGTTCAATCTCACTTAGTAGACCATCCCATTGGTCTTACTAGGCCTTTTCCACTCAAAATTATATAAGGCAAGTCAAATTCGGGCGCCGGCCTACAAAACCGAGCTTGCCGGGCCCCGTCCCGTAAAACCGGAATTAAAAAAACCCGAGAAAGGCTTGTTTTTAGACGCAAATTCAAGTCTTAACCTCCAAGCAAACACTACACGCCAAGCATCGTACTATTCATACGAAGGTACACCCATACAAGATAAATCAAGGACGGCATCTTTCCGTCCTTTTTGGCGGCATTCAGGCCACGTCAGCAGCGCCCAGCGCTGGTCTGGCGCCAGGCGCTATAAATACCCCTCATTTCCATCGAAAAAAGGGAGCACAACACATACAAAGTCGTAATTTCGACATTACTCCTCACAATACAAACTCAAAAACTCCTCAAAAACACATACAAAATTCCTAAATTCAAAAGCAATTGGGAGCTCGTGCCTAAGCCTAACTAGGTAAATCCAAATCCCATTTCAATCAATCATGCTCTTTTGATTTCAAATGATTAGCATGTTGGTTTTTTTTGCCATAAAAAAAACCACTTGCAACAATCATACATGCTTTTTCAAAAATACAAACTTTTTCAAAATACAAATTACAAACTTTCAAGATTCAAGGATGTTCAAAGTTGTTTACATTCATCTCTTTGAACTAGAATCACCTTCAAGTGTGGAGTAATAAAAAATGACACCTTTTAGCATTTAAAGGTTTAGTCTTTTGAGATTCAAGACTCCAACTTTCAATATACAAGTTCAAGTTTTCAAATTTCAAGATCCCACCATGTTTAGGGTTGTTCATAACTACCTCTCTAAACTAGGATCATTTCAAGTTCAAATTTCAATCATTTCAATTTCAAACATTTCAATCCAAGTTTTCAATTTCAAGTTTAACATGCAAAATCTAGGACATTTGGGTTTAGCAACCTCTCCCAAGTTGAGATTTTTGGCTTTGAATTCGTGTCGGGCGCACTTATTTTTAAGGAGCCGCTTGGCGTTCGAATCTCATGTGCCCAAGTAAAAATTTCAATTATGCACCTTTCAATATCGCAATTTCAATATCGCACCTTTCAATATCGCACTTTCAATATCGCACTTTCAATATCGCACTTTCAATACCACAATTTCAATACCGCAATTTCAATTTCGCACTTTCAATTCCGCACCTTTACTTGCCTAGTCCATTTCTAGGCAATGTGGACCTACTCCCTAGTCCTTTTCTAGGGGGTCTTGTATTTACTAATTCTGCACTTTATTTAGTATTGTGATGTTGCTTTATGTGCTTTATCGCTTTCATCACCAACATGCTAAATACAACAAAATACAAAGGTTACATCACGGTTAACGAAGATATTTTTGGACAAACCGGCCTTAGGTTCCTTAAATCAATCTTTAAAGCAAAGTTACCACCGTACAATTAGAAATTCTATTTTGCTCTAAATTTCAAACCCACATAGTCTAATCTTAGGGTTTATTTTCGAAATAATGTTGTGCCAACGTACTTGAATATTTCTAAAGCTCGCCGAATAAGCATGTTCGTTCCCGAGCCCGGATCTCACCCATCCGTTTCAAGGATTCAAGGCCTTATCCAAAAATAGAGTCATTTTGCGGTCTTCCCAAACGGGACCTAAAATAAAGTTTGGTGGAGATTCCTTCGAGGTGCAAAAACAATTCAACGGTTCTCTAAACGAACCGCCGCGTGCCAACCCCCCTTGTAGGAAACGGGAAAAAAACACCCCCTACAGTACCATGTTTCCGTTTCCGGAAACATCTACGACTTGGATAATATTTATATTTCCGATACGATCCATATTTCCGTTTCCTGCAATATCATCCTTTCCGGAGTATTCATAATTTGCCTTTGACGATCTCAGCTCCCACTGGAACCAAGATCCGTCGATTCCGAATATCCATAGATGGAGTATTTAATTCCATTAAATACTTGATCCGTTTACGTACTATTTGTGTGACCCTACGGGTTCAGTCAAGAGTAAGCTGTGGATTAATATTATTAATCCACTTGAACTGAAGCGGCCTCTAGCTAGGCATACAGTTCACTTGATCTCACTGAATTATTAACTTGTATAATTAACACTGAACTGCATTTATTAGACTTACCATTAAATGAATACTTGGACCAAAGGCATTAATTCCTTCAGTAAGGCGTCCCAAAGGAGCACGTTGATTGTGGTTTCAACTCAAACAACAATGGCATTATGTTGTGGCAATGGGATAAATTATGGTATTAATTTATTAACCAAGAGTAATTTAGAGATTACTAACAATAGGTTTTGCTTACCTAGAATCTTAAAATACTTAAGACATGCCAAAGCTGCTTAAGGATTTAGGACTTTTAGGGTCTTGGAATCGTTTCATTCATTTTGGACCATGTTTTATTAATTCATGAGTGAAATGTTTAATAGCTTTGATGATTGCGTGATTGCTTTTATTTGAAGTTATTAAAGTATGATAAATGTTATCTTTTCTAGTTCATTTTGTAGAATAGTAAATCTTCAACCTTATTGCATTCGGATAATAGAACTGCGTTATTTCCTCGGTCGATTGGTAACTATTTTTGAGAGCGATTCTCAAAGAAAAGGAGAGTGAGAGCGTATCTTGAATGCTATTTTCTTATAGTGATCTTCATGTTTGTTTTCAAACTAAAATTTGAATGGTACACCAATTGGACCTCATATATTCAGAATACTGGGTAGTTTTGGAATAATGAAGTATTGAGTTAAAGACTCATGTATAACCAATGGTTAACAACCAATTTTCTTTTGATTCGATAATGAACTAGACTCATTGGATGCGGTCATTTAAAGTGAATAAAAGAAAGGGACTTTGTAAGCATAACAAAGTATGAAGATCAAGCAAAGAGTAAAATCTTTAGTACTATAAGAAAACGTGCTAGAAAGGATAGGAAAGGGGAACAAAAGAAATGAATTCAAGATTCAATTTCTACCTTGAAGTTTATGCAAAAGAGAAACGACTTAACAAATAAACTCCTATGGTATTAGATTACCGCTTGAGGTTCTAACTCTTGTTAAGAACTCAAATTCCGGGAGCTAAGTCTGGTTATTGACCTACATGTGGGAAATGAAGCAAATTTGTGCTACATTAATTGTAGGGTCATCATGTTTGTTTTAAAGTCCTTCTAAAGGCTGGAACTTAATGGTATTATGTTCCATTAATCATCATAGTCAATTTCTGTTTGGACAACGGAAAGACTCGCATTCAAAGTAAACAAAAACATTTGTTGAGTGTTTATTTGAATGAAATGGTCATTTAAGGGTTGAGTCATATGATTGATTAATAAACAAACGAATCTCTTCACACTCAAACTTCAGAAGGTTCAAATCAAACATTTTTATTTATGTTCCACATATCTTTGGCAATGTCATACGACCATATCAACAAGACACCATTCTAAGATTCCATGGCATGAATTTCTGAAAGTTGGTTAATTTAAGACACGTGGGTCTTGCTTGTTGAACATGACATAGAAATGGACTATTGTTAGAAGTTTCTAGACAATCAAGTTCATGGGCCAAAGATGGATTTTATGACTTACATATTTCACAAGAATTTGAGAAAATATGGCTATATTTACTCAACGTGAAATATGTGAAATGCTTCAATGCGATTCACAAGAGGGTATAAAATCAACTTGGCAAGAATTTTGGAACATCTTGGCTGGGTCAAGGTGATGTTTGCATGAGCCAAGAAAGATTATCTAGATTGTTTTTATGGCATCATAACAATCGAAGCTCCATAAGATTATGGTATGTCCAAATGGAGAAATCGGAATCTATTTCGATTAACGATAATCACGACTATTTTCCTATTTAGTTTCTAAATAATACTGTCAAGTGACTATCACACTAACAAAGTTGTCAAAGCTAAGGATAAGATGTCATAAGGATTGAACTTCAGTTCATTACATCTTTTCAGTACATATATACCTAACAGGGTTGTCAAACCCAGTGGGAGTTAGTGTTTACATCAAACAAACTCAAGAATAGATATATGTTTCTTTATGAGCGACTCATAGAAACAAAAGGTATTGATTCTACCACAAATCTGAGAACATATTGTTGTTGATTAAGATAATGTCTTTTAGGAAACCATCATATTTCCAAAAAGGCAAGTGGGAGAAAAATGACCTCGAATGAACTTCGAGTCAAGCAACAAACAAATGTAGGATACTTAGGAGTCTTTGGAAAAGCTCCGTACTTAGAAGTCTTTGGAAGAGCTTCAGGAAGACTTTAGAAGTGCTTCAAGAGAATCCTAATACTCAAAGGACTTGGGTAATGTCTTTATAGACACCAACGTTTTATGTTCAATACCTAGGTAAATCGTATAAGGAATAGAATTCAACCAAGCTAGATACATAGATATCTTGAGGAATGGAAACTATTAATACTTGGAAAGTGCTTCAAGAACATAGGACTTACAGGTTAGCTACGACGAATTAAAAATTCCCAAGTATGGTTTGAGGCCATCAAAAACCTAAGTATGGTTCGAGGCCATACAAAATGGTTTAAGGTCATTTCATCCAAAGTACCTTCATCTTAGGAATCAAATCTATGATTTGGTTGATTTCCATAAAGGGTTCACTCCCATTAGTTGCAAACATGTTTTTTAAACATAGAACGTTGATTTGCATAAAGGGTTCACTCCCATTGGTTGCAAACATGTTTTCTAAACATACAACGTTGATTTGCATAAAGGGTTTACTGCCATTGGTTGCAAACATGTTTTCAAAACATACAGAGATGATATTGTATACACTTACAAAAGAGAAGCTAGATTGGTGGTTAAAGATTGTAAACAACTTCACGGCGTTGATAATGTTGAAATCTTTTTCACCAAGTCGGAATGCTTGAACTATTTTGGATAAATCTAGTGATCATTGCATATGGCAATATGGCAATTGGAAAACGAAACACCTTACTCAATTGGACATGTAGAAAGGAATTGTGTAGATCACACAATGTAAAAGTTTTGGATGCTAGATAAAAGAGCAAGCTTAAGAAATATATTCGTAGATTAAAGCATGCAAGTGGGAATTGGACCATATTTGTCTAAAAGGCTATTGAGAAATCATAGCTTTATGAAAATATGGATCATCTTATAGATGATGAGTTTAGTGGGAGCTAAGTCAAGTTTATTGGTTCTATATATGAGATACACATCTCTCTATTGAAAATGACATTCAAATTCTAAATAGTTAGATTTGAAAGTATTTGTCAATATTAGAACCATGGCGAAACTTAGAACATACTGGGTTAAAGATCTATTGGATAGGATCTAAAGCGTTGTTTGGATTCTGTAAAAGTAATTAGTAAATAAAACACAATGGAGAGACGCAAAAGAGACTCTCAACCCATATGAGTAAGTATAAGTTATGAATGCTTTAACTAAGTATAAAGCTAGGCTGTTATCACTAGAGTTAAGCATGAAGGACCTTGAAGAGGTGCCTTCACCTTATATCACATGGCAATGCCAAGACTTTAGCAAGATTCAGTATCTCTTGAAACAGAATAAAGCTAAAAGTCACATGGATGGATTTTAAAATGCGAATGGTTTTTGCATTACAATCAATCATGTATGATCTGATATATAGATCGCTAAGATAACTCGTGAACATTGGATCGTGACGAGTTTATACCAATCTCTATTGATCTGGATCAAAGATCAATGGAACAGTATCAAGAACATCCAATGCATTTGGATATGTAGGATGAGCACTTGATAAGACACTACTACAAAAATGGCCAAAGAGACCCGTCAAAAATGGCCTAAGAGACCCCATTTAAGAGGGTCTCTAGATAGGGGGGTCTCTTTTATAAAGAGACCCCCTCATCTAGAGGGGGGTTCTTTGTTAAAAACAAGAGACCTGTTATCTAAAAAAGAGGTATGTTGTGTTAACCATACAAAAAATAATATAGAAGGGGAAGAGACCCCTTATTAGAGATATGGGGTATGTTTGTAAAAGAATTCAGACCCATATGTAAGATAGGGGGTGTCTTTGAATTTTTTAATATTTTTATAATTAATAAATTTAGACCGCATATGTTAGATAGGGGGTCTCTTTGTATATTTTACTACTTTTTTTAATATACCGGAGAGAGCTCTTTTTACACTTACCGGGTCTCTTTTCATTAGTATTTATTTAAAAAAAAAATCACCATAAGCAGGTCGTTTTCCGGCCAAAAAAATCAGCATTTATTTAACCAATTTCGTAATTCCAAAATAATTCTTACAATTACATTTAATATATATACAAAAATATATATCCCACTTTACATCAATTGTAATTGTATTCGTTATCTGATGATGCAACCTTTGCATAATTCATGTACCTCCTGCCCTCCTGGTAACCGCATCCACCATCTCTTCAATAGACTCCTTCAACTTCACCGTCGCTTCTCATGCTTTCATTTTCTCCTCCTGCAATTTAGTAAGTTAGAATATGAGTATATATAAATTCTAGAAACTAACACCCAAAAAGTAACTAGAGCTAGAATAATTAGTATCAGGTTTTCAATGTTTTTAAATGTCTAAAGGTAGCACCAGAGCAAATGATTTGGACAAGAAAAATAACAAATCATTGAGGTTATTTTAGCGGCAAGAAAAATGAAAAATAACAAATCATTGAGGCTGTTTTAGCTAGTCTTTTAATAAACTTGAACCACTGTAACCATAGTTCTTCTTCAAATAGCTCCAACAACATCCTCTTGCACAACTATTGTGATAATAATTTTAGGATGGAAGGGAGTACTAAAAAAAACAAGTAGAGTTTCAAGGTCACCAAGCGGCAGCATAAGAAACGTTTATCATGAGTCTAGACACTAGAACTCATCTTTATGTACAAAGTAACTAGACAACAACCAAAATAGTAACTCCTCATTAATAAGCAACTAATTCTTAAGCATATGAGATCCTGAATTTGCTGTTAATTTGCTGCACAACGCAGCTATTTTCAGTGATAAAATTCTAGCAGAACCACATCAAATTGTTGGGTAAACGCAGTGTAGGGTATTCAATGGTAGATATTTGGTTCTTACATCTAGGGAACGAAGTATAACAAAGAGCTTGATAAAGTAAGAGGATAACTAACATAGTTAATTAACACTTAATATGTTGTAAAACACAAATAAAACAATCAACAATAAAAAATAAGACACATTTCTTTTCACTTTTAAGGATGAAAGATCTGTATAGATCATCGATCCTATTTGCTCTTAATTAATGATCCTGGTGGACTAGTGTCCATGATACAAAATTGGATGGTCAAAATCTGGCTTAAGGTCCTTAGAGTACCACGAGGAAATGGCTCATGGTCCTCAGGGTACCGCATTAAGAACTGGCCCAAGATCCTCAAGGTACCACGAAAGATAAGTAGGTACAACTTAGAACTGTGAACGACGTAATCATTTCAATTGGTACGACAAGAGTTCAGATAAGAAGAAAAGGGATTTCACGAGGTGAGACAGATTGATAAATACCTGCATCTTAGGCCGAAGTGCCTCGAGTGGTCCTTTAAGCTTGTCTGTGACTTGCTGTTACACAGAAACAAAAAAAAATTATTAACAAGGTTATTTAAGCCAAAACACAATCTTTTGTCTGAAGCTAAAATATCACACCCTTTAGAACAATATATTTGTCTCCTAGTCACTATTCTGATTATACAACACCAAGAAAATCTATCAGAAAGATCCTATTGGTAAGCTTAATATACTTCCAAACTTTAGTCTCCCTGGGTAAAGGAGCAACCTTGCAAACCTAAAGACAAACTTAGACAAATTAGAATAAAATATCTCAAAAAATTATAACTTAAAGTGATTAATCAAACAAGAGGCACTACTTCTTTCGTGCGCATTGTATTGATACCGATTTCCCAACATTGGGATAGCCTTTTTACACGTACCTCTCATTTTCCCCTCTAATCATGTTTTGATTCCCATTGAACCCTTATGTAACTTATATCAACTCAAAAACACATGATAATAAGAACATGATTTTCTGACTCCTTATATGATAAAAGGTCCCCCAAATTGTTGAATGAAGGTGCTCCTAAATCCATTGAAAATTGTATTAAAATGCATTCACAAGAATTGACAATTATGAGTAGACAACATTAGAGGATGATATGAAGGAAATAATGCCCTTGATCCAAGTATGCATTTAATGTTAAGTCTAATAAATGCGGTTCAGTATTAATTAACAAGTTAATAATTCAGTGAGATCAAGTGAGCTGAATGCCTAGCTAGAGGCCGCTTCAGTTCAAGTGGAATTAATGACATTAATCCACAGCTTACTCTTGACTAAACCCGTAGGGTCACACAAATAGTACGTAAACGGATCAAGTATTTAATGGCATTAAATACTCCATCTATGGATATTCGGAATCGACGGATCTTGGTTTCAGTGGGAGCTGAGATCGTCAAAAGCAAGAAATGAATACTCCGGAAACAATGATATTGCCGGAAACGAAAATAAGGATCGTATCGGAAATATAAATATTATCCAAGTTGTAGATGTTGCCGGAAACGGAAAACATGGTACGTATCGGAAAATATTATTGGAAATGGAAATATTGCCGGAATCGGAAATATTGCCGGAAACGGAAATATTGTCAGAATCAGAAATATTATCGAAATCGGAAAATAATTCCGGAAACGGAAATATTAAATATTTGTTCGAAACGGAAATTAATTCCGGAATCGGAAATATTAAATATTGTTCGTATCGGAAATAAATTCCGGAATCATGAATTTAATCGGAAGCATATCGTACGAATTAGCATCGGACGAGGCTCGCTAGACGAAGGCCCAACACGAAGCCAGGCCGTCGCCCAGCAAGCCAAGCGCAACAAACCACACGCTAATCCTTGACCAGGCCCAGCACAATGCCAGGCCCAGCCAAGGCCCGTGGCGCGCGCGGAGTAGTCGTGGGCTGCGAGCAAGTGCAGCTCGCGTGGGCCGCGAGGCTTGCGCGGGCTGTGCTCGTGCTCATGCTCGTGTACGGTTGTGTGCAAAACGAATCCTAAAGCTATTAGAATTTGTCATATGATTAAATCCTAATCCTAATAGATAAAGTTTATTTAATAGAGTCCTAGCAGGATTCTAATTAAACTAAACTAGTATTCTAATAGGATTATAAGTCCTTTTCCATAATTCTATAAATAGGGGCCTAGGGTCACAAATTTATACACAACATTGAAGTATTCAAAGGTAAGATTTTGAAGCAAAAATCAGCCAAACACTTGCAACCTATTTAGCTGAAATTCTTAGAACCTTAAGGGCGATTCTAGTTGGTCAAGCTTAAGGCGGATCCGGACGTGCTGTGGACTATCTACGGAGGGACGACACTTGGAGTCCTAAAGACTTGTTCTTGTTCGCTTCGGGCGCAGCTAGGGAGGGCACGCTACTAAGTGTATGCACCTAAATTATGCTAAATGATTATGTGTAAATAATATGTTTCCTGGCGTTAAGGTTTTCCGCATGATTTATGTTTTTTCATATGTATCATAACCTCACAGTGGTATCACGAGCCTCTTATTATTTTCATAATCTAAATTGCATGACATGGTTAAATATTTAAAATTTGCAAAGAATTAAAAGGGGTGATTAATTTTCGTAATTGTTTATTAATTGCAAATTGCGTTTATTTAATTATATGTACGCAGTTTTTCGGCAGTTTCTTCGTTACTCATCGAAATCGAGTGATTTTTGTGTCAAATCCGCATGTAAAAGGCATTCTAAAATTTTGACAAAACAATTATTTTTTGGCCGAACCCAGAATTCCCAAATTCGAAGCCTAACTATGACTTTTCGGAGGTTTTAGTTTTTCGAACGCAAAAGTTTGTAAATTTAAGATGTTAAATTGAATATTTGCGATTCTTGTCGATAAATCTTGAGTTTTTTATTGGCCTACAGTATATGTTTATCAAATTTGAATGCCTAGACTTGTTAATTATACAACCTAATTTGTAATTATGATTAATTTGTTGAAATTCGAATAATTTAGAATTGATTTGTTTTTCATAATTAATTAATAATTTAATTAGGTATCCATGATTAAAATCCACCATAAAAATTGTTAATTTATGTTAAATTTTAAATTTTTATGACCTAGATTTGAATCCATGTTAATCGGAAATTAATTGATTAATAAATTTTCGAATTTTCACCCTAAAATTATGAAATTAATATGATTTATTAATTTGTCGTTAATTTTAAATTAAAAATTTTAAATTTTATGAAAACGCTCATAAATGTTGCATGCACTAAGCAAAGGAAGCTACGTGTTACCCTTAAGGGTGTTGTATAGTGCGGGCACGCGACGACGAGCAAGGGAGCTCGTCGCCCATGCGGTACGAATACAACGAGCAACGAGCTATGCGGCACGCAAGGCTCTAGGCCTAGTCGTGCATGCTAGGCGATGGGCGAGGGCAGTGGGCACACAAGGCTAAGCATGATGCGTGTGGGCAACAGTGCGCTGCGCCACGACGCACCAAGCCTGCCGAAGGGTAGGGAGCCACAACACAGCACCAAGGTGCGCGCAGCGTAGCCCTCAAGGCTGCGTGTGTGCGTGGCGATGGGGCGTGTGTGTGATGTCGTTGTGCGAGCCATGGGCAACGATCAATGGGACGGGGCAATGGGCCTCGTAGATCGATGGGGCTTGGGCGCAAGCCCAAGTGCCTCGTCTTGCAAAGTATTTATGCGTTTCGTTTTAATTTTAAATTTTCAGTTCGGAAATAATTTTAATTAATTTTAAAATTAAAAATTTAAATTGTTATCTCGGATTTTAATTTTGAATATTATAATTATTATAAATTTTAATTTATACTAATTATTTTACTAAAATTAAACCTTGAATTAATTTAAATTTATTTAACTCAACTGAAAAATAAATTAAATAAATGGATTCGATTTAATTTTATATGAGCTTTAAATTTTAATTAAACTTGTATGTTTCCGGTTAGAGTAGAAATACAATTTTATGTTTAAAATTAGTAAAGCATATAAAGTTATTGGTTTAAGTGGGAGCAATTTTAGTCATAAACTCTTGATTAGGTTTACAAATCCTTTAAGGTTAAACAACTCGATTAAGATTAATAAGGACTGAATAATTGGTAGATTATTGGTGCCCTTGATTAATTACAGCAAATATTTATGTGATGTATACAACGAGTTTTACTAACCAGCTATGTGGGCCATTCATGATAATGAATGTGTGAATGGTATATATTGTATATGTACTGTTTTGCAGGTTATGAAGTGACTAGTATGGCCCAAATAGGATAGAAAATATGGTCTGCGTACCATTAATTTGAATGTAATTGGTCTAATGCACCAAATTTGTTTTTCAATTCAAATATGGTCTGCGTACCATCAAATAGTTGTAATTAGTTTAATTATAGCTGATCCTATTTGAGGAAAGTGGCGCCTCCCACGGTGAAATTCAAGACGGAGTTTCCAATCCATTTTCAAGACGGACTTTGAAGTTGAAGCTTCAAGGTGAAGTCGGGCCATACTAGATCACATTTATCTTATGCATGCTTTAAGTTATTTATTGCTTTTAAATATGTCTTAAATATGCATGAGATTATGGCTTGATTATGTTGCATGATTAAGGATTTTAGTTCACTTAAAATCTAACCAACATATTAAGAGCCTTAAGTTCCAAACTTAAAAATTGAGTTAAAAGGTGCCATGCCAAAATAACACTTACTTGGATAATCTTTACATCAATCTAGTAATAGTTTTACGCTCAGCGAGGTGTTACTTATTGATCCTAAATGGGTAAGGTACACAAATAATTGTGAGTACATGTTAGTTTTGGTGAAACTCAACGATATAAGTAAGGAGTCCTTTTATGTCGTGGCAAAATCGATAGGTTTACCTAATAAGTTATTAGACGTACCTATCAACCAAGAGTAGTTTTTAGACTATTAGCAAAAGGTTTTTGCTTACCTAAAAGAGTTTAGAATCGAGTCTAAATACATAATGTGCTTAATTCTTCAATGGGTTTTAGGGTCTTGGAATCATTTTATTCACACCTGCCGGAACAATAAATTCGAATAAAATGCTAATAACTTGTTTAAATTGCATGAATGCTTTAATTTTCAAGTTATTACTCATAATAAATGTTTAGACTTTGCATGCTTCAATGTATGTTTTAATTATTGTTTATAATTAAATATCTTGCACTGCAGTAAACCCTTTTAGAAAGGTAACAGTAAATTTCCTCGATTGGTAGTGAATCCAAGAACGATTCACGGAAATGAGAGAAAATGAGCAACTTAAAATGTACGTTTCTTTTAGCGACTTTTATGGTTGTTTTCAAATATCAAAGTCGAATGGCAAACCGATTGGTGCTTGTGAATTCAGAATACAATGTAGTTTTGAGATCATAAAGCATTTAATTTAAACTCTCATCCTTACCAATGGTTAACAACCTAATATCTTTGTCCATTTAATTCTCGAATGAGTCTAGTCCTTAGACATTCGAATAGATCGATGCTTAGAGAACTTTAGAAGCTTCTGGTAAGATCATCTAGTTGAAAAAGAATATTCAACATAAATGGTAAGAACTTTGTTGGAGTGACATTGGACATGTCTAAACAAAGTATAAAAGTCAACACTAGAGAATTCAATTATTAAGGCTATAAGAAAGGGTACAAGAAATAGGAAAACAAAGGAACAAATGAAAGGAATTTACAATTCCGTTTCTACCTATAAGTTTATATTTAAAGACCAGTGACCTAGCAATCAAACTTCCTTGGTATCATATACGGCTTGAGGTTCTTACTTCGGTAATAACTCAAATAATGGAAGTAAGGCTACACTAATGGCCTACAAGTGGGAAATGAAGCATGGCAATGCTACATTAGTTGTAGGGTCATCTAGTTTGTTTTAAGTCCTTTCAAAGGCTGGAACTTAATGGCTATTTTGTTCCACAATCAGCATACCTAAATTTCTGTTTTCAAACACAGAAAGACTCACATTCAGAAGAACAAAAACAATGTTTGTTCGTTTATTTGAATGAAATTGTCATTTACGGGTTGAGTCAATATGCTTGATTAAAAACAAACAACTTTTTAACAATAAAAATCTACTAGGTTCAAATCAACCCCTTGATTTGAGTTCCACTAACCTTTAGCATTGTTGCTTAGACCATATCAACAAGTTAACATTCAAAAGCTCTATTTTGATGGACTTTTGAAAGTTGATTGATTTCTAGATCAATTTAAGACAACTAGTCTTACTTGTTGAAAGTAACAAAAGATATGAACTATTGTTAGAATGCCTAGACAGTAGATTTCAAAGCGAAAGAAAGATTTTATGACTTTATTATTTCACCTAGATTTGAATTAATATAGGTTTATTTACTCAAATGTGATATAAGTTGAATCTGTTTGGCTAGTTCAAAGATTCAAAAATATAAACCCCACTTGGCAAGAAATCATAAAGATCTAGGTTAGATCATGGTGATGATTACTTAAGTCAAGAATGATCATCAATGATTGTGTGTAGTAAAATTCACAATCTAGCTCCATAAGATATGGCATATCTAAGTTGGAATGATCGAAGTCGATTAGTACTTGATTTGATCAATGATGGATCATAAAGACTTTTCCTATAATTTCTAAAATTAAATGCTCAACTACCACCAAACTAAACCAAAATTCGTCAAAGCTATTGAAAAGTAATTTCAGAATATCTTTTCATCATATATCTAAAGAGTTCCTAAACTCAGTGGGAGCTTAGTGTTTGTTATTCAACAAACTAAGGCCCAAGTATAGATATACGTTTCATTGTGATTTATTCAACAAACTAAGGCCCAAGTATTTTAGTTTCATAAAATGTACATGATTCTTATAGATGTATAAGAAGTTTAGTGGGAGTACGTAAAACTTAATTGGTCCTATGTGTATCACACACATATCTCTCTATTGTGAAATATCATTCAAATGCTAATGACTTAGATTTGAAATTATTCATCAATGATGGACCATGGCGAAACTTAGTACATACTGGGTATTAAGATCTATTTACAAAGATCTTATAATATTGTTTTGGATTAAGTAATGGAATTTACTAAATCAAACACGAAATACTCCATTGGAGACATTGACCCATATGAATAAAATCTAAGTAAAGGATGTTTGAACATGTATAAGCATTTACTAAGTTAAACATCAGAGGATCCAAGTGAGATTCTTAAACCTATATTATATGTCAACGAATTTAGCTGGATTCAGTATCTACTGAAACTAGAATGAGCTAAAGTTACATGAATAGGATTCAATTGGGAATTATTCTGCAAAAGAATTTATCATGTATGATATAATATGAGGATCGCCAAAAACGTATCGTATGGCTTTAGGCATGACGAACATATACCAATCTCTATTGATCTAAGTGAAGATCAACTAGATTGAGATTAAGAATACTTATGGTACTTGAAAAGGTACATAGGAATAGTTCTTGATTCAAGGAAATAGAGATATCCTAAATAGTTGATGCTACACGCATAAACACTGGCAAAGGATCAAGCAAGATTTCTTTGGAGTTAACCATTGGCAAAGAACGAGCTATATGCATCGTGGTTTGAAATGGCAACATGGATTGGAGACCATGAGTTGTTGCGTGGGAAATTAAATATTAATTTCTATGTTCTAAGATACAGCTGGAAAGTCTTCCACACATCTATGAACTGCTTGGATAAGTAAATCCAACCAAAGCATCACTAGCAACCTATACAGATGAAGTAAAAGTACTTATTGCCTAAGAAGCAATAAAACAGGGTTGTTTACGTTAAACAGTTCTTCACTAAACTTGGGTGGATCACATGTCTGCTGACTTGATGGTTCTTCATTGCAAAATGCGTAGAACCACTATCAAAGTAAGAAAGACTAGATCACATAATAAACAAACTAAAAAGATCTTATCATCCAATCTCGAAGAACATTCGATGAAAAGGATATTAAGATTGGCAAAGCATTATAACTGAACCTATGCAACAAGTGAGAAGCAACACTCACGTTGTAGCATTGGAAATCAAGCATAACTTTGAATTCCATGAACTGTTTTAAAGATGGGTTTGAGGCCCATGGTTGTAAAACAATGGGGTTGAACATTTATCATATATGAAATGTATTTTCATATTCCATTTAATCTTGGTTTAGTATTAAATGATGAGTCCCTTCAATTTGACGATATATTCAAGATAGACTGTCAGGACCAGTCCTGTGACTAAGAAATGTCTATCAAGTGAACTTGAATGTGAAAAGTTGAAAATAGTCCCTGGCCGGAGTTTTCTATAAAGATGGACGCATAGAATACGTTAGACGACTAGAATGCAAGATGACTAGTAGTTATGTTTCTTGAACTATGTGGACATGGCAATGTCATAATCATTTGCATAGATACTTACTTTGGGAAGACTAGTATCGGACAGACCTATGAAACTTTACTGTAAGAGATGAAAATTTGTCATAAGTAAATTTCATTAAAATTATTAGACACTAAATCCTTAATACCTGAGTGATTTGAGATTACTTGTTTGAGAACTGCTTACTTTGACGTTGACCAACCGTCGCACCGTAAAAGGAGGCTATAAAGGCAACGCTCAGGTAATCACCTATCAAACGAAGTCTAATCTCAAGATCGCAAGTTTGGGATTGTCCTCCCATTAATCAGGATGAGATGCTAAAAGTTGTACAAGGCCACTCGGAGAGCTAGAAACTGTAAAATGCATGGCAGTGCTCAGATGAATCATAGGCTATGATTATCTGTTTATTTGATCAGTTGAACTCTGAAACCGAGAAACACCTCTGGACGTAATAAGGATGATAACTCTTACCTTATGTTCAAGAGCAAGCATCGATCGACAAAGGAATTAGGAAATGCACACTTGTCCCTAAGGACAAGTGGGAGACTGAAGGAAATAATTCCCTTGGTCCAAGTATGCATTTAATGTTAAGTCTAATAAATGCGGTTCAGTATTAATTAACAAGTTAATAATTCAGTGAGATCAAGTGAGCTGAATGCCTAGCTAGAGGCCGCTTCAGTTCAAATGGAATTAATGACATTAATCCACAGCTTACTCTTGACTGAACCCGTAGGGTCACACAAATAGTACGTAAACGGATCAAGTATGTAATGGCATTAAATACTCCATCTATGGATATTCTGAATTGACGGATCTTGGTTTCAGTGGGAGCTGAGATCGTCAAAAGCAAGAAATGAATACTCCGGAAACGATGATATTGCCGGAAACGGAAATATGGATCGTATCGGAAATATAAATATTATCCAAGTCGTAGATGTTGCCGGAAACGGAAACATGGTACGTATCGGAAAATATTATTGGAAATGGAAATTTTATCGGAATCGGAAATATTCCCGGAAACGGAAATATTGTCAGAATCGGAAATATTATCGAAATCGGAAAATAATTCCGGAAACGAAAATATTAAATATTTGTTCGAAACGGAAATTAATTCCGGAATCGAAAATATTAAATATTGTTCGTATCGGAAATAAATTCCGGAATCGGGAATTTAATCGGAAGCGTATCGTACGAATTAGCATCAGACGAGGCTCGCTAGAGGAAGGCCCAGCACGAAGACAGGCCATCGCCCAGCAAGCCAAGCGCAACAAACCACACGCCAAGCCTCGACCAGGCCCAACGCAATGCCAGGCCCAGCCAAGGCCTGTAGCGCGCGCGGAGCAGTCGTGGGCTACGACACTGGGTTGCGAGCAAGTGCAGCTCGCGTGGGCCGCGAGGCTTGCGCGGGTTGTGCTCGTGCTCATGCTCGTGTACGGTTGTGTGCAAAACGAATCCTAAAGCTATTAGAATTTTTCATATGATTAAATCCAAATCCTAATAGATAAAGTTTATTTAATAGAGTCCTAGCAGGATGCTAATTAAACTAAACTAGTATTCTAATAGGATTATAAGTCCTTTTCCATAACTCTGTAAATAGGAGCCTAGGGTCACTAATTTATAGAAAACATTGAAGTATTCAAAGGTAAGATTTTGAAGCAAAAATCAGCCAAACACTTGCAACCTATTTAGCCGAAATTCTTAGAACCTTAAGGGCGATTCTAGTTGGTCAAGCTTAAGGCGGATCCGGACGTGCTGTGGACTATCTACGGAGGGACGATGCTTGGAGTCTTAAAGACTTGTTCTTGTTCGGTTCGGGTGCAGCTAGGGAGGGCACGCTACAAAGTGTATGCACCTAAATTATGCTAAATGATTATGTGTAAATAATATGTTTCCTGGCATTAAGGTTTTCCGCATGATTTATGTTTTGTTATATGTATCATAACCTAACATGATAAACGTGCACAAGAAAAAACAACAAACATAACACAGGCCATATCAAGAGAATACCAAGTATTATACTCAACTAAGAAATTACAATCGCAAATTTACATAACTACAAACCATAAGCCAACCTACTGTAATTATCATAAACACCTGGTCATTTCCAATTTCCGCATCAAAAATTAGTTCAATTTCCAGAAAGAGCAGGCATATAATTATCATAAACACACTTGATCGTTTCATTTTTCCCCGAATCCTCTATCTAATTTAAGCATCAGCAAATTAAATCCATATTTAATCAAAATCAAGTAAGAGATTTTTAAACTTCAACAGCATACGCCAATTCCTAGCAATAGAGAAACGACTATGATAGAAGAATTTAGGACATCAACACCAGCAATAAACGAAGACTATGGTGTTCACAAAACAGATGTTCAATGATAAAGGGGCACAACTGTTCACAATAGTGAAATGAACAATCTCTAATTTGACTACCGCAAAATCGACAAGAAATCAAAAGCACAACAAACCCATAACCAAAGATCTAAAAAAGCAGATCTAAATCCAAAATGCATATCAACAAAACCCTAAAAATACCCCCATATGCATATTTCTTAACCAAAATCAAATCAATTCAAATTATAATTTTTTTCTTCAGAAATCGAAAACAATAAAAATAATTAGATCTTACAGTTTTAAGTAGAGATTCAATGTTCAAAACGGTTGACCACGAACAAGACCTTAGGTACCATCCATAGAAATAACCCTAACCATATTCTTCACCAAATCTTGCGCAACCTCAGAACCAATCGAGTCTAGTCAGTTAAAATCTTCCAATAGAACATCGACGACATCGATCACTGGCAGACCTTTCCAACCGAGCATTTTTTGATGAAGTCGTAGGTGGTTTAAAGGTTCCAGCTCCTCCGGATTTGGGGAAAGTCTGAGCTGCGGTAGCAGAGTAGGAGGTGTAGTCGACTAGTCGGCGACATGGTTGATAGAGATGAAGGAGAAGGAGAAGGAGAAGGAGATGGAGATGGAAAGTTGTGAACTGGGGGGAGCAACAACGTGAGTAGTGAGGAGGGGAGAGAACACAAAAATAACTTAAAAGCTTCACACTTTTTTTATTTAATTTAGGATTGGGAAGAGAGACTTGTGTTCTATCTTACTAGTCTTATATGCACGCGATGCGTGCGACATATTTCAGAACTTTAAATTATTTTATTGCAACTAATCACCAAAAATAGCATGCCACAAAATTTTTTCACAGATTTCATCTAACGAAAAATTATACACCGTGTGCATTTTCACGGGATCTAAATAGTTAATTCCATAACACTCATAATTCAATATTCATAATTAATTCGTAATCAAACTAAGAAAAACAAACAACTGTTCCGTTTAAATAAAGTAAAAGTCAATACAGTACTACTGAAAAGTCAAAATCCCTTGAAAAATCACTCTGTTGCCGTTCTCTATTCTCTGTTGCTGTCTCTGCTGCGTGCTATGCTATGTCTGCAGGTGGCCTCTTTTTTTTGTAGTTAGGCAGGGTTTTTTTTTTACTGGTGCTATGTCTGCACAGAAGAAACATAATTCATAACAAACTAACTGAATTAAACCCTAGAAACACTTAATCAATCAAAGAAATTAGTTTCTTTTGAACTAATTAGTCATCACAAACACATGCATCCTGTAAAATAAACACGAAATCCGATAACACACCAAATCAGTCTAGAGCATCACTGCTTTCCTGCAAAATCCAATTACTCACTAAATCATCCAGTAACTTGATATCTATCTCCAGCAACAATCATCACTCAAATCAAACCATCAAGCCATTGCTGAAAATTAAACCCAAGCAAATGGGATTCCAATCAATCATAGAATATAGAATACAAAACATTGACACATCAACATAAATTAACCATACTAAATATAGTAAACAACATCCAACTAACAACATAAGCCACAAAGACAATGATGTATACGGAATTCGATCTTAGTCTTGGGTTCGTGAAACATCGGTAGTAGTAATCGAAAAACATCTCTAGTAGATGTATGATCCAAATTGGTCGCTTAAGCGAAGCTTTCGGTTGTTTACATGCTTAAGCTCCCTCTGTACCCAAAACAGATGCGCTGACCAAACTGACAATAAGGAATAAACCTATTACCTGCAGCAAGGCCAGGCAAAGGACCTGCAGTGTAGAGGCTCTTATTGCTATCATATGCCGGAAGCCTGTTCCCCAAAAATGACTTGTGATCCTGTACAAACTTATTCAATATCTCTTTGCTAAAATTCTTGGACGCTATCTCTGGACTGATCTGATCAAGAACGAAAACATCATCATCATCCTTAAAACTATTTTTCAAAAAAAATAGAATTTCAAGTTAGAAACAAAGAAATAGCAAGTCAGCTCTGTAGTCTTAATCAAAAAGAATTCACGACTATTTCTACGGTTATAGTAGCTTAATCCGGAGTACAGAATTTTCTACGCGGTTACAGTCATGATCTGTAGTCTTAATCAAGTCAGCTCAAAGGTAAGTCATGGTCTGACTTATTCAATCAACTGGTGTATGTGTGAACTGCAGGGTTATTCAAACTTGAACTGACTAATAATTTCTATAAAAATTTGAACATTGACAGGGTATCATGCCAATATTGTCCATATAAATCAACACAAAAAACCATGAATGATGTGTTTAGTAAACAAATTCAGGCCTAACGCATTCTACACAGCCGGATGAAGTCAATAGGTGGCACAAACAGTAAGAATCAGGTAAATCACCAATACAAAACTGCTGTAGAATATGCATTCTACATAGATTATTAAAACCTCTAACACATGTTAAGATAAACAAATATGGATATGAAAGAACATCATGAATCCACTCAATACGGTGAATATGAGCATCATGAATTTCTGTAAACTAAGACAAACAAATACATAGAGGAAACCACCAAATCGGTAATATAGCTAACATGTATGAAGTACATTTACATATATATAGGAAATATAGCTAACCAGGCACATATTTTAGCAATGCAATCATAAATGAACCTAAAACAACAGCAACAAATCAGAATATCATGTATTTCGGATATTGTGAAAAATCAAAATAGTATAAGTATTTTCGGCAATCACAAATTCACAACAATATAGCTAGATATTCAAAATCTAAGTCATAAAAAATACCACGCGAGGAAAAAATTTATAAAAAAATGGCTTGAGTCTTTGCAATCACAGGAGGGTCAACCTAATAATACTCAACGGCTTAATACTATTATTCACCTTCGTCGCTGCGTGATTTACAAATTAATTCACCAAAAAATTGAAATGAATAATAAAATCATTTCAAAACTTTCCAGAATTTCAATCAATTTCTAAGTAACATTAATTTTACCAGATAATATGAGCAATTAAGCAAGGAAAATCAAGAGGAGAGAGAAGACGACCTGATTTTCAGCGAGGATCACCGATCACGTCAATGGAGTTCTGAGAGATTTGAGAGAAAACCCCGATCTGCTGTGACGAAAATCCATGAGAGAACTGATGTGACGGCTGCGACCTCAATCTCCTTCCAATTATTGCCGAAAAACCGCCATAAAGAAGAAATTAAGCTTCAAGAGATCGAAAAAATAAATTTGCAGAAAAATTAAGCAAATACTTAAGAAAGAAATTTAGGTTAAAAACCTGGTGTGAGGAGGAAGAACAGATATGGAATTGAGATCACAAGCTTTGTTGATCTTCAGCTTCATCTGGTTAAAATTAAATCGACGATTTTCAAAATTTGGTCCTCAACCTACAAACAAATGAGACACTTTTCACCATTATGTGATTCAGTCTGATCAAATTAATAATAGTCATGTCAATCTTCAGATTCAATCACGATTCAAGTATAAAATACAGTCTGATCCATGCAACGTGTTTCATCAATTGCTGACCAATTACAACATACGAAGTATATATAATCAACCATCATTAATTAAAGATGCCTAAAAAATTTAACAGCTTATATCTCTATTAATAGAACTCGTAAAACTCGGAAATTAAGAGCAAATACCACAAATAGATTAATCCCATACCTGAGAAACTGAAATGAAGCAGCATAAGCTATCCATAAAATTCTGATTCGTAATCTTGAAGCCCTCCAGTGGAGTGAACTACTGGTATTGTTCCATATCTCATTGCATAAAGCTGATTTAGTCCACATGGTTCAAATCTTGATGGCATCAAAAGGATGTCACATCTGTTTCACGGCACCATTCTTAGCAAACATTGCAATGGAATTTATTAAATTCTTAATAAATTTAATGGCATTATCCATATCAATCAACCATAAGAAACAAACAATACCATCAGGTCCAACCCAATACGAATTTGCATTAGAACAATTCAAAAATCATTCAAAACCAATTAACCAAATCAATCAACTCTGTATCAATCAATTGTTGAATTAAACAGAGTACATAGCAGCAGCAACAATCAATAGAAGATCTACTCCTGCCAAACCAACATGCATTTTCCATCCAGATAATTATTTGCAGACATCAGATGGATTGAGATCCATCTTAAATTCGAAAAAGTAGAGAAAACACAAATAGAGGCCCCGAGATTTCAAAATATTTTCGACTATTACATATTTCTCCATCATTCTCATCCCATCACAGATCCAATTTCAGCAAAAAAAAAATATCACAAATAACTCATAAATTCAGAAAAAATCAAAAAAAGCACAAATTGATCAAATTTTCAGAGAAAAAATGACTGAATTTTAGTAATTAAAGAGAAGCCGACGTTTACAAAAACAAATAACATAATTTTCATTAATTTTTCTACAAATTGAACAACATCAACCAGATTAAAGCTGAAAACCATAACCTGAGAACTAAATATTAGAAATAAATTAAATCTGAAAATCATAACCTGAGAATCGTCGATGAACCCTAGATTACGGAGCTCTGATTCAGTGAAGGAGTTGGGCTGGTGAGAAGTCGGAGTCAGATGATTGAGAGGAGAAGCAACGAAACGCATTTGATTAAAAAAAAATTTAAAAAAAATTGATTGAATGAATTGAGGTGAGATCGAGGGAGAGAACGCGAAGGGTTTGGGAGTGAGATCGAGGAGAGTTTGAGTGAAGGGAGGAAAGAGAACATCAGTGAGAGTGAAGCGGCGGATGAGAGAGAACGCGAAGGGTTTCGGAATTAAACTGTGAAGGGTATTTTAGTAAATTTCATGGGGGACACGAAAAGTTAATTTACTAAAAACCCCTCAGCTCTTGGCTTATATAATAGAGATTAGGTCTTAATTTTTCCTTTTCTAAGCGCCGTATTAGTGGGCCCAACGCAAAATAGAGACCCGTTGCCTTACTTAATGGGTTTCTCTCCTTTTAGATTTATTGTGGTATGCGGGGTCCGTTATATATACGAGAGCCGTTATCACTCAAATTAGATCTCTTGTATTAAAGAGATCCGTTATGTCGTTCAACGGGTCTTTTATTAAGGGTCTCTTTGACGATTTTTGTAGTAGTGAGAGGAAGTGAAGATAACTAAAGTTTTGATGCTACATGCATTTGCCTAAGAAAAAGTTGAATCTTGTTGTTAGGAAAACCACAAACAAACACGGGAAATTAGGCGTCGTGATTAAAAGGTGGTAACATAGGCTCCAAACCATATGTGAATGCATGGAAAACTGAATCAATGATTAGTTTCCATGTTCTCAGTTGAAAGATGTATCTCCCACATCAATGTGAACTGGTTGGAGCATTCCAAAAGGGAAGCATCATTTGAAATTCTACATAATTGAAATGAATTTATTGTTGCCTAAGAAGCAATAAAAGGGAATTGTTTTTAGTGGGAGTTCTTCAATGAACTCAGGTTGATCACAAGTCTGCTATCTGGATAATTTTCTATTTTGAATATGTGAATCATTCTAAAAGCAATGAAAGACTAGATCATTCCATAAACATATTCAAAGATCTTTTCGTCCTACATCGAAAGGCTTTCGATAGAAAAGATGCTAAGAATATCAAAGTATGATAAACTAAACCTCTGCATTGAATGAGACACAACATTCATATACAGAAATGGAATCAAGTTTGAGTTCCATGAATGTTTTAAGTATTGGGTGAAAGGCCTATATCTGTAAAACATTAAATGCTTGATTTTGGGTTAGAGGCCCACAAATTGGTAAGCATTTGGTTTAAACATTCATCTTGTTGCCTTGGCTGTGCACGCACGGAGAAGCAACAGCAACAACAGCAGCGTGGCCCAGCCCACTACGTGCTGTGTGTTGCGCGTTGGTGCAGGTTCGTGGGCCTTGCTGGCCGGTCGGGCTCTATGCTTGGCCGGTTAGCTTGGCTCACTTAATAGGTTATTGATATAACCTAGTCCATTATGTTTTCCTAAGGCTAATGCAACAAATCAGATTACACACATCAAACCCTGAGGAGGAGAGAGAAACCCTAATTCTCTCTCAGCCTCCATGGATGTGTTCTTCCCAAAAGCAAACACTCTTGATCGATTATCTAAGCTACGATTATCAAGACGGATCTGATCGTCTCGGTGAACCAAGTAGAGGAACGACAAGTGGAGTTCTAAGTTCGTGTTCGTTGACAGATTACTAAAGAAAACACGCTTCAAACGTAAGTATGCTTGATCTGTTCTTTATACATGTTTCCTGGATTTGGGGATTGTTTCCGCACATGTATTTATTTTTAACTGTATTCCCCTACATCATAGTCATGAAACGCGCCAATCGCAAGGATTATCCGAATAAACTTAAGCATCGGGACTGGAGAAAAGGTTTCATCGTAGTCAACGCCATGAACTTGCCTGTAACCTTTTGCTACCAATCTAGCTTTGTATATGTATACAACTCCATCTTTATCTTTCTTCAATTTGAAGACCCATTTTCATCCGATAGGTGAGAACCCATCCGGCAAATCTACCAAATCCTATACTTGATTTTCAGACATGGAGTCTATTTCGGATTTCATGGCCTCTAACCATTTAGTGGAGCTTGAGCTCGTCATAGCTTGCTTGTAAGTCATTGGTTCATCACTATCTAATTTGAGAATGTGTGAGTTTTCAGCCAAGAGGACGCCTGTCCATCTGTCCAGCTGACCCTTAGTTCTATTTGACTTACGAGGGGCAACAACGTTTAGAGGAACTACTCCCACTGGCTCTTCTAAAGACCTTGGAGGTTCTTCACCTTGAACAGCTTCTAAAGATTTCTTGGTTCGTTGTTCGTCTCGAATCTCTTCGAGGTCTATTATTCTCCCACTTGTCAATTTGGAAATATGATTTCTTTCCAAAAAGACACCGTCACGACCAACGAATACTTTGTTGTCTGACTTGTTGTAGAACTAATACCCCTTTGTTTCTTTTGGATACCCAAAGAAGAAACATTTTTCAGATTTTGGTTCGAGCTTGTTCGAAATTAATCGCTTGACATATGCTTCGCAACCCCAAATCTTTAGAAAAGACAACTTTGGAAGTTTCCTAGTCCGTGATTCGTATGGAGTCTTTTCAACAGCTTTTGACGGAGCACGATTCAGTGTGAGTGCTGTTGTTTACAACGCATGTCCCCAAAATTGTAAAGGAAGTTCGTCTTGACCCATCATTGACCTGGCCATATCAAGTAAGGTCCTGTTTCTCCGTTCTGACACTCCATTTCATTGAGGTGTCCCCGGAGCAGTCAATTTAGAAAGAATACCGCATTCTTTTAGATGGTCATCAAACTCGTGGCTAATATATTCACCTCCTCGATCTGATCTTAGAGCTTCGATTTTCTTTCCATGTTGATTCTCTACTTCATTTTAAAATTCTCGGAATTTCTCAAACGATTCAGACTTGTGTTTCATTAAGTAAATATAGCCATATCTACCGAAATCGTCCGTAAACGTTATGAAATTGCTGAAATCACCTCTAGCTTTCGTACTCATAGGCCCACATACGTCTGTATATATTAGCCCTAGAAGTTCGCTTGCTCTTTCTCCCATCTTTGAGAAAGGTTGCTTTGTCATTTTGCCAAGTAAACAAGATTCGCATTGATCAATCTTCTTTAAGTCGAATGATTCTAGAATTCCCTTCGGTTGAAGTAATTCCATGCGCTTTGTGTTTATATGGCCTAATCGACAATGCCACTGAAATGTGAGATCGGAATCACCAGTTTTAGCCTTTTTAGTATTTATGTTATAAATGTGTTTGCTCGTATCTAGCACATATAGACCATTTTCTTGTTGTGCTGAACCATAAAACATTTCATTCAAAGAAAAAGAACAACTATTGTCTTTAAATTGAAAACTAAAACCTTTAGAATCCAAACTTGAAACGGAAATAATGTTTCTGGTGATACTAGGAACATAGTAACAGTTTTCTAGTTCCAAAACAAAACCACTAGGCAAAGAAATAAAATAAGATCCTACGGCTAATGCAGCAATCCGTGCTCCATTTCCCACGCGTAGATCTATCTCGCCTTTATCAAGCCTTCTACTTCTCCTTAGTCCCTGTGAATTGGAACATAAGTGAGAGCCACAACTAGAATCTCATACCCAAGAAGTAGAATTAGCAAGATTACAATGTATAACATACATACCTGAAGTAGAAGCAACGTTCCCGTTCTTCTCATCTTCCTTTCTCTTCAAGCAATCCCTCTTCCAATGTCCCTTCTTCTTGTAGTAGAAGCATTCAGAGTCAGTAGGAGAACGAGTCACCCTCTTCTGTTTACCAGAACTAGTGCCGTTGGACTTAGGTGAGGGCGTAGCCTTGCCCTTACCCTTCTTGCCCTTTCCCTTGCCATATTTCTTGAAGTTCTTTCCCTTACGCACCATAAGCACGTCGTGCTTATTCTCTTTCTTGACTGTCTTTTCAGCGGTTTTCAGCATACCGTGAAGCTCAGTAAGAGTTTTCTCCATGCTGTTCATGTTGTAATTCAACTTGAACTGATCATATCCACTATGAAGCGAATGGAGAATGATGTCAATAGCCATCTCATTTGAGACGTCAGAATCTTGAGCTCTCATGTTCTCAAAGAGTCCAATCATTTTAAGAACATGTGGGCTCACTGATTCTTCTTTCTTGAGCTTAGTCTCAAGGATCAACCTCTGAGTCTCGAATCTTTCGTTTCTGGCTTGGTCCTGAAACATGTTCTTCAACTCCGAGATGATTTGGTAAGCATCCGAGTTAATGAACTTTTTCTGAAGTTCGGGATTCATGGATGCAAGCGTCACACATTTGACATCCCTGTTGGCCTAGATCCAACGGTTAAGGGCATCTTGAGTCACCTCCGGCCCGACGGCCTCTGGTAACTCTTCCTCTAGGACATATTCTTTTTCCTCATGCATTAGAACTATTTGCAGGTTCCTTTGCCAGTTGAGGAAATTGTTACCGTTCAACTTCTCTTTGTCGAGAATTGAACGCAGGGTGAACGTGTTGTTATTGTTTGCGGCCATTTGATTACTACAATTGAAAAGAATTCGCAATAAATAACCATTCATAACTTAATAACTTTAAAATAAATGCTAGTATGCATTCATTAAAGCTATTAAACATTTCATTCATGCAAAAGTAAAACATGGTCCAAAATGAATGAAACGATTCCAAGACCCTAAAAGTCCTAAATCCTTAAGCAGCTTTGGCATGTCTTAAGTATTTTAAGATTCTAGGTAAGAAAAACCTATTGCTAGTAATCTCCAAATTACTCTTGGTTAATAAATTAATACCATAATTTATCCCATTGCCACAACATAATGCCATTGTTGTTTGAGTTGAAACCACAATCAACGTGCTCCTTTGGGACGCCTTACCATCTAAGTCAACTAATATAGAACCTCGCTTTGGTGTAAACCTACTACGTTAGATCCTTAGATTTTTGTAAGTGCTTGATTTGGAAGGCAACTTTTGAACTCAATATTACTTTGGACATAGTTGTTTCTATGTTGGTTCGATTATTTAGTGAACTAAATCTAATCGAGACATTCAAACAACGTATTCATGCATAATATATATTCATTCAAGCATAATATATATTCATTCAAGCATAATATATATTCATTCAAGCATAATATATGTATAGAGCATAAATAAATTGGTGAACTAGTATGGCCCAAAACTTTTATCTTCTTCACCATCTTGTTAGCTTAGCATCGTCTTGAATCTTCATTCAACGCTAACTTAAAGTTCTAAATTAGAAATACTTGAAATAATAAAAATTACATCAAAATTTCAATGGTTCGCAGACCATATTTAAAACTTTACATTCAATGATAAAACGGTTCGCATACCGTATTTAACTATCCTAGATTGGCCATACTAGTCACTTGGAGTACCTGCATTACATAAAATATATATTCTATGCATTCACCCATTCGTATGCTAAAACGAATAGCCCATATAATTATGCAAGTATTTACGTGAATTATTTAAAATTCACGTTCACATAAACGCGTCCTAAAAGATTAATCAATTTCCAAATTATTAATCCTTAGAATTTATTCTAATTAAAATTTAATTTAATTAAAATAATGCGGCCTATGAAAATAATTAAAAATAATTATTTTATTTTAATTTCATTAAGCGGCTCCCACTCAAACCAAAAATTATTCTGGATAATTAATTATTAAAATCTTAAATTAAACTCACGGCCGGCCCAAGTTAAATAAAATAATAATTAATTTTCTCGTTAGCCAATTTAATGCAAACATAAATTTTCTAGCCCAACGAAACATAAAAAATGTTCAAGTGCAATGCGGGCTAGGCTTGCGCCCAGTCCAACAATGCTCGATGTTGTGTGGCCTACAAGGCACACGAGCATGCGCCCATGCCCCCGCAGCCAGCGCCCACACGTACCGCAGCTCGTCGCTGCCCATGCTCCTGTTGTGCTCAACGCTGCGCAAGGCAAGGCAGCCTTTCCCCTCGCTTGCTCGCGCTCCTCCTCGCCCAGCGCGCTCGGCACGCAGCACACAGCACGCTTGCAGCTGCCCGCGTTGCTATGGCTCGACAGTGGTGAGGTAGCCCGCATGGCTACGATGAGCCACACGTCCACACACACACCCTCGTGTTCGTACCTTTGGTTCGTGCCTACGGACCAACTAATTAAAAAAAAATTATTTCCCGAACATTTGTATTAAGTTATTTTTCACAAAATTTACGATTTTTATTTTCGAAAAATAACGACTTGACGATTTAATTAATTTTTAACAATAATCCAATTTTGTTAAATTCATTAAATCTAGGATAACTTAATTCAAATTTTAAGAATGAACAATTTCAACCAAAAATTTGAACTTTTAAATAATCGAATCTAAAACTTTAAATCGTTCTAAACATTTAAATTTCAGATTTTTACGAATTTGGTTTATGTGTTGATTAAAATTAACGAATCTAATCAAAATTTTAATCCAATAACTTTTAAAATCTGCCACTTAACATGAAATTATATTCTCTTTCCCAATTAACCAAATTTTCATATCCAAATTATTTTAAAAATCAATTAGCGATCTAAAATTTACGAATTTGGGAAAAGCAGAATTATGATTTATACTTACGGTTTTTTCATGAAACACCCCTGAGGTTTCACGAAATTAACCAAATACCCCTGCGTCTTTCAAAATACATAGTATACCCCTATTTTTTCATATTGTTCACCAAATACCCCTATTATGACTTTCCGTTAGTCTTCCGTTAACTCATGTTTATAATTCACCAAATGCACCTATTTATAAACTTTTTGTGTAATATACACCTATTTGTAAACTTGTTTGCACCAAATACCCAAACTGCTTTTAAACTGCAAAATTTGAATCTAACGGCTAGTTTACATTTCTAATTTTCCTAGCAATGAAGTAGAGCCGTTTGTAACAAATTTCCAGCAATAAACAGGGTTTATATTGCATCAATAAACAGGGATCATGCAAAGTTAAGCCTCCTGCAATTAAGAGTGATAGATTAGTTAAAATCAAATTGAATATTGTATTCTTCCAAGACCACTTCAGATATACAACATTGCTTAAAAAGCTTTACAAAAATCGGTTAGGACTTAGGCGTACTCATTACTATTGTTTTCGCACACTAGAAGCAACAACAGGAAGGTACCGAAAAGAAAAAATGAACAACTGAATTCCTAATATAAGATGGTTGTGAAGTGGGATGAAGAACACAAGCACAACTAGCAAGAACACAGTTTACATCCCTGAAACCACATACGAAAGCCAAGTAACGGTCTTCAACACGGCAAATATACACATGACCCATCATGAAGGCCAAGGACATCATTGCAAGTGCAAATCCTAGCAATGGCAGTGCAAACCTGAGGGAAACCAAGACTAACTTAAGATCACCCATGTGTGCCAACTAAGCCATCAAGAGAAGAACTACTGACCATCAGATATTCCAAGTAAACTATCTTCTATTTGGAATAACTAATTGTTCAAATCCTTTAAATGACCATCAGAATCCTTTATGCCAAAATTTAAAAGTACTTCCAAGAATTTATTTTTTAATAAACTAATTGTTCCAATATTGAATTAGCTGTGAACATTTTAAATTCGATAACTGGAAATTAATCCAACAAAAATAAAACTAAGAATACATTCTGATTTTCTTACCCAGCTGAAGAAGTAAAAACGACTACTCTGATTGAACATTGAACTACAGTTTTACTTAACAACCTGACTAGATTCTGGAATTCGGATGTATTGCTACCCCCAGGCTGACCCCATTGAACATCGGTTATATACCCAAATTCATGATTGAACCCAATACTTTGATGTAACATTTCATACTAATTGCTGTAATTTGAGGATATTCCATTCCCCCCGACTACAGCCACATCTTAGAGCAACACCCATTAATTACTCACAAACACCAAAACTTCAATTAGATCCATTGCCGACTTACGAATGAGGATGCCTAGTTCCAAGCAATGAACCCACTAATTGCTACCAAACCACTGATAAAAATTGGGTCAATCTTTCGATTAAAAACACCAAAGAACGCAAAATAGCATCAAGAATCTATCACCAATTTTCATATTCTTGCAAACACGAAATTGCTCAAAAATCTTCAAGAAATCCATATTTGAGGAACACCAACATTGCAAAAGAAATTACCAAAGCAATCGAAAACCCAGCAAAATTGAATGGGGGCAAATCGTTCAATTTTGCGAATAAAAGGTATGAACCCTAGAAATTGGGGAATTCAAAAAATTTCGAAGTAAAAATTAGTTGGGGAAAATTGATGAGGTGATTTGGTCTGATACAATCAAATGAAGTATGGGCTCATCTTTGAAGAGTTTGGAGAAGCGTCGACAGTAGCGGGGCGAACGGCGGTGACTGGTGAGTAGTGGTGTTGGTTCAGTTGGAGGAGAGAGAACGTTTGGGTTTGTTGAGTGGAGGATTGAGAAAATTTGCAAATGAACGGGGTTTTAAGTAAAGGAATCGCGCCAAATAACACATAAGGGCAAAAACGTAAATTCCTGCTAACGGAGGACTAACAGACGTTAAGTCCAAGTGCATTTTATGAACAATACAAAAAAATAGGGGTATATTATGTATTTTGAAACACGCAGGGGTATTTGGTGAATTTCGTGAAACTTCAGGGGCATTTCATGAAAAAACCGTTATACTTAACAAAAATGGCCGAAATGTTTACCATATTTCTAAAATATTCCCAACAGCATTGTGTCAAAATTTCAATCAATTCCGAGTAGTTTAGGTCGACCAATTAATTAAAAAACTTTCCAAAAACACATAATTCGAGGCCTGTTTTTGCAATTCCATTCTCTGGAGTTGATCTTAGAAAATTGTTTTCAATCAGATTAGGGTCAGAAAAATCGAAATTTCAACAATTTTCGAATTCAGAACTGCTTCCTGCGATAAATCCAATAATCCAAAAACATTCGAAAAAATTTCGAAAAATACAAGAAAATTCGACAACAGCAAAAACAATAATTCATGATTAAAAAATGCTTTTAATACATAAGGCTCGTGATACCACTGTAGGGGGATACAGTTAAACATACATAACATGTGCGGAACATCCCCAAAGCCAGGAAACATGTATAAAGCACAGATAAACATTTGAAGCGTGTTTTCCCGAGTATAGTGTCAACGAACACGAACAAAGAACTCCACTTTTCGTTCCTCTATTTGGTTCACCGACACGTTCAGATCCGTATTGATTATTGTGGCTTAGACAACACACAAGATATTTTGCTTTTCGGGATGAACATCTTTTGAGTAGAGAGAAAAACTGAACGTACTTTTGGAATTAGGTTTAGGTCACTTGGAAAATGATTGTATTGTGTGTGAAATAATATAACCTAATTGTTATATTAGGTTTAACCGGCCAAGACCAAGGGGCCTTGACCGGCCACACTCCACATACGCGAGAACCCCCGCGCACAGCCCACACTGCAGGCCGAAGCCCACAGTGCACAGCCGAGCAGCATGGGCCGTCGACCTTGCTTTGCTCGCTGATGTGTTGTTGCGCCTTTGTGCGTGTTGCCACGCCCACGCGGGCTGGCTTGCTTGTGTTAGGTTATGACAAATATAAATCATATATTTCATGCGGAAAAACCATTAAGCCAGGAATCCAAATTCATTGCCACATAGTCAATTAGCATAATTTAGGACACATACATGTGATGCGTGTCTTCCCTAGCAGCTCCCGAATCGAACAAGAACAAGTTTAGGACTCAAAATGTCGCCCTCCATAGATAGTCCACAGCACGTTCGGATCCGCCTTAGATTCAACCAACTAGGATATTCTCTAAGGTATTATGTTTATTCGGAAAGCTTAATTATTATTTTAGGCAAATTATTAAATTCTTACTTGAACTTAATCTATGTGAATACTTATTGAATTGATGTGTATAAATTGTGATTATGAACCACGTATTTATGGGGTGGAAATAACATAATTAGAATTCTACAAGGATTCAATAACTAAATCCATTAGGATTCTATTTGAATTAAATATCTAGAATTTAATGTTTAATCAAACACCTAAGTGTTTCAGATTTAACAAGACATTCAATTCGAGTAGGATTAGGAAAACGATAGCAAGCAATCCTAAACGACCAAGGACCCGGTCGTACGTAGCCTCGCAGCCACGCAGCCCACAAGGGGCGCTGGTGCACGGCTCAGCCCAAGGCTGGGCGATGGCAGCACGCGTCCCATTGATGGCCGTTGCTGCTGGGCCTGCCTTCCCGCTTTCGCGCTAGGACTGACTCGCTGCTTGCTTGTGTGCGCGGGCTTCGCTAGGCGCTGGGCCTGGCTTCGTGCTGGGCCTTGCGTCTAGCAAGCTCTTCCGACGATCGTTTCGTACGTCGCGCTTCCGATTCGTTTTCCGATTCCGGAATTCATTTCTGATTCGAACAACATTTAATATTTCTGATTCAGGAATTTATTTCCGATTCGAACAAATATTTAATATTCCCGATTCCGGAATTTATTTCCGATTCCGACAATATTTCCGATTTCGGTAATATTTCCGTTTCCGGCAAAATTTTCGATTCCGGCAATATTTCTATTTCCGATACGTACCATGTTTCCGTTTCCGGCAACATCTACGACTTGGATAATATTTATATTTCCGTTACGATCCATATTTTCGTTTCCGGCAATATCATCATTTCCGGAGTATTCATATTTTTCCGTTTGACGATTTCAGCTCCCACTGGAACCGAGATCCGTCATTTCCGAATATTCATAAATAGAGTATTTAATTCACTTAAATACTTGATCAGTTTACGTACTATTTGTGTGACCCTACGTGTTCAGTCAAGAGTAAGCTTTGGATTAATGATAGTAATTCCACTTGAACTGAAGCGGCCTCTAGCTAGGCATTCAGCTCACTTGATCTCACTGAATTATTAACTTGCATAATTAATTAATACTGAACCGCATTTATAAGACTTAGCATTGAATGCATACTTGGACCAAGGGCATTATTTCCTTCCGTCTCCTACTTGTCCTTAGGGACAAGTGTGCATTGCCTAAATCCATTGTTGCTTGATGCTTGCTCATTAACATAGGGTATGATTAGTCATCCTTATTATGTCCAGAGGTATTTCTCGGTTTCAGAGTTCAACTGATCAAATAAACAGATAATCATATCCTATGACATGCCATGTACATAGTTTCTTCCAACATTTGATTGAGGAATATATTTGTCATCCAATTGCCATATGTCCTAATATGCAATCTTTGCTTGAATTATAGACTTGAGCATTACGATTATGCATGAGGTTTCAACACAATCCACGTCGTGAATTTTCTTGTCACCTTTAGCAACTAATCTAGCTTTGTATGAAGACACAATTTCATGTTTGATGGTTTTTATCCTTAAAACAAACTTGCAACCAATAGGTGTGAAACTATTCTTGCAAATCAACGAAATTTTAAATTTGTCATCAAAACATTGATTATGTTTTATGGCCTTTGACCATTTAAAACATTGAGTCTATATATGGCCTCTAACCATTTTAGGGAATCTATATTTCGTCGTAGCTTTCTTACAAGTCACAAACTCATTAATCTACATGATAATAGTTTGGCTGTAAGTTGTAGGTTTCTTAACTATCTAATAGAAGAATCTCATAGCTTTAGTGACCCGAACTCCATGTTTCTTCACTATCTAATAGAAGAATCTCATAGTTTTAGTGACTTGAACTCTATGCCTTACTTGGGTATAGAACATCAAACAATAAAATATCAACAGACACTTGAAAGTCCTTTGAATATTCTATTCTCCTTGAAGCACTTGTAAAGTCTTCTAAGAGAGGTTTATTCTTTAAAGCTACTTCTGAAGTCCTTAAAGAATAAGTGTTCGGACTTTCTAAAGAACATCAAAAAGCCTCCGGAATGTCTATTTATGTTTGTTGTTCGCCTTGAAGACTTTCGAGGTCTATTTTCTCCCACTTGTCATTTTTGGAAACGAATCTCCAAAAGGACATTATTTTGAGCAAACAAACATTATGTTCTCAAAAATTCGTGGTAGAAACAATACCCTTGTGTCTCATTTGAATAAATCACAATGAAACATATATCTATACTTGGGCCTTAGTTTGTTGAATGACAAACACTAAGCTCCCACTGAGTTTAGCAACTCTTTAGATATATATTATTATTGAAAAGATATTCTGAAATTACTTTTCAATAGCTTTGACGAATTTGGTTTAGTTTGGTGGTAGTTGAGCATTTTTTTTATAGAAATAGGAAAAATCTTTATGATTCATCATTGATCAAATCAAGTACCAATTCACTTCGATCATTCCAACGTAGATATGCCATATCTTAATTATGGAGCTAGATCGTGAAATTACAACACACAATCATTGATGATCATTTTTTGTCTAAGTAATCATCAACATGATCTAACCTAGATCTTTATGATTTCTTGCCAAGTAGATTTTATACTTCTGAATCTTTGAACTAGCCAAACAGATTCAAACTTATATCATATTGAGTAAATAGCCAATATTTACTCAAATCTAGGTGATAAAGTCATAAAATCTTTCTTTAGATTTGAACTCGATCTATTGTGTAGGTGTTCTAACAATAGTTCATATCTTTTGTTACTTTCAACAAGTAAGACTTGCTTTGTCTTAAATGATCTAGAAATCAATCAACTTTCAAAATTCCATCAAAATAGAGCTTTTGAATGTTAACTTGTTGATATGGTCTAAGAAACAAAGCCAAAGATTAGTGGAACTCAAATCAAGGGGTTGATTTGAACCTACTAAAGTTCTTATTGTTAAAGAGTTGTTTGTTTTAATCAAGCATATTGACTCAACCCGTAAATAACCATTTCATTCAAATAAACAAACAAACAAGCATTGTTTTCATTCTTCTGAATGTGAGTCTTTCTGTGTTTGAAAACAGAAATTTAGGTATGATGATTATAGAACAAAATAGCCATTTAAGTTCTAGCCTTGAAAGGACTTAAAACAAACTAGATGACCCTACAACTAATGTAGCATTGCCATGCTTCATTTCCCACTTGTAGGTCATTAGTGTAGCCTAGCTACCATTGTTTGAGTTATTACCGAAGTAAGAACCTCAAGCGGTATATGATACCAAGGAAGTTTTATTTGCTAGGTTACTTTACTTTAAACATAAATTTGTTCCTTGTTTTCCTATTTCTTGTACCCTTTCTTATAGTCTTAAGAATTGACTTCTCTAGTGTTGACTTCTATACTTTGTTAGACATGTCAAATGTCTCTCCAACATATTTCTTACCATTTTATTTATGTTGAATATTCTGTTTCAACTAGATGGTCTTACCAGAAGCTTCTAAGTTCTCTAAGCATCGATCTAATCGAATGTCTAGGGACTAGACTCATTCGAGAATAAAATGGACAAATATATTAGGTTGTTAACCATTGGTAAAGTTGAGTGTTAAACTCAATGCTTTATGATCTAAAAAATACATAGTATTTTGAGTTCACAAGCACCAATCTTTTGCCATTCGACTTTGATACTCGAAAACAACTATAAAAGTCGCTATAAGAAACATATATTTTAAATTGCTCACTTTCTCTCATTTCCGTGAATCGTTATTGGATTCACTACCAATCGAGGAAATTTTTTGTTACCCTTCTAAAAGGATTTACTGCAGTGCAAGATATTTAATTATAAACAATAATTAAAACATACATTGAAGCATGCAAAGTCTAAACATTTATCATGAGTAATAACTTGAAAATTAAAGCAATCATGCAATTTAAACAAGTCATTGACATTTTATTCGAATTTATTGTTCCAGTAGGTGTGAATAAAATGAATCCAATATCCTTAAATCATTGAAGAGTTAAGCACATTATGTATTTAGACTCAATTCTAAAATATTTTAGGTAAGCAAAGCCTTTGCTAATAGTCTAGAAACTACTCTTGGTTGATAGGTACGTCTAAAAACTTATTAGGTAAACCTATCTCATTTGCCACGACATAAAAGGACTCCTTACTTATATCGTTGAGTTTCACCAAAACTAACATGTACTCACAATTATTTGTGTACCTTACCCCTTTAGGATCAACAAGTAACACCTCGCTATGGTGGAAAACTATTACTTAGATTAATGTAAAGGTTATCCAAGTAAGTGTTATTTTAGCATGGCACCTTTTAATTGAATTTTTAAAGTTTGGAACTTAACGCTCTTACTATGTTGGTTAGATTTTAAGTGAACTAAAATCCTTAATCATGCAACATAATCAAGCCATAATCTCATGCATAATTAAGATATATTTAAAGCAATAAATAACTTAAAGCATGCATAAGGTATAAATGTAATCTAGTATGGCCCGACTTCATCTTGAAGCTTCAACTTCAAACTCCATCTTGAAAATGGATTGGAAACTCCGTCTTGAATTTTACCATGGGAGGCGCTATTTTCTTCAAATAGGATATGCTATAATTTAAACTAATTACAACTATTTGATGGTACGCAGACCATATTTAAAATAAAAACTTTGGGGCATTAGACCAATTTTACATTCAAATTAATGGTACGAATAACAGATTTTCTATCCTATTTGGGCCATACTAGTCACTTTCCATAACCTGCAAAACAGTACATTTAAAATATACCATTCACCCATTTATTTATCAATGAATGGCCTACATAGCAAGTTAGTAGAACATATTATGCATCACATAAATATTTGCAACAACTAATTAAGGCTTCCAATAATCTACAAATTATTCAATCCTTATTATTTCTAATCGAGTTGTTTTAACCTTAAAGGAATGTAGACCTAATCAAGAGTTTAATGACTAAAATCTCCCACTAAAACCAAGAAATTTACATGCTTTACAAATTTTAAACATAAAATTGTATTTCCTAGTCCAACCGGAAACTTACAAATTTAATTAAAATTTAAAGCTCATATAAAATAATATTTAGATCCTTTAATTTTATTTTCAGTTAAAGCTAAAAAGTCATTGAAAATCCTTAATCATCATAAAAGATTCTGATTCTCTCTCTCCTTTCTCTCGAGCTGGGCACACGTTAAGGGATACTACTAACGTACACCAACTCCATTGATGGCGAGGAAGAAGAAAGCAATACTGAATGTTTCTACGACGAAAGTTGCAGCGAAGACTCCCTCAGTAAGCTCTCACACTCCAGGCACCAGTACTACTCAAAATGATGCCCAAAATGCAAACCCAGATGCTCTGGTTTTTGACTCAGATGGCGAGGAACTGATGCATTCTCCTCTAGTCCACCCTTCGGCTGGTATGATTCCACGCAAACTCCATGATACTATTTTGCTATTGGATCAGAATTTGGGGGTTGGTCGTAATGTGGGTGGAACTAACCCCCCTCAGGGGAATGGAGATTCTGTTGTTATTGGGGATATTGGGGGAAATAACACTGAATCTGAGGTAGTTGAACCTCCCATTGTTAAGGAACCATGGAAAAATCTGTTCACTGGATCTAAAATGGCTTCAAAAGGGGCGTCCCTATCTTTTGTTACACCTGTGCTGCAGGATGGGAAGAAAATTGCTCAATTGCAGGAGGATGAAATGAATGAACTCACTGAGAAATGGAAATCATCTATGGTGATGTATGTGGTAGGGGATTCCCCTACTATAGCTTATGTGAAAAGATATATGGAAGGGATGTGGAATTATGTTGCTCAGCCTCAGGTGTTTTACCATGATGATGGTTACTTCATCATCAAGTTTGTGAACATGAAGGACAGAACCAGATTATTGCAGGGGGGACCTTATACATTTTATGGGAAACCTGTTATCATTAAACCCTGGACAGCAAACTTTAATTTCTATGAAGAAGTACTTAGGGTTATCCCTTTGTGGGTGATATTTCCTAATCTGCCACTCAATTGTTGGGGGTGTGATTCTCTAAGCAGGATTGGTAGTCTGTTAGGGGTGCCACTCTTTGCTGATGAATGCACTACTAGGCAAGATAGAGTATCTTTTGCTCGAGTGTTGATAGAAATGGATATCACTAGCCCATTGCCTGATTGTGTCTGGATAGAGGATTCAAAGGGTGAGATGTTCAAGCAAGCTGTTACTTATGACTGGTTGCCACAATATTGTAAAGTTTGTTGTACTGTAGGCCATGATTGTACTAAAAAGACTAAACCACCAGTGCCAAAACTTGTAGCAAAAAAGGTGTGGGTTCCTAAAGCTGTCCAACAAGCACATCCAGTGACAAAACAACAGGAGCAACCTAATGTTGTGCACACTCCTGAGATGCCTGTTAACAATGTATCTGATCCTACTCCATGGAAAATTTTGACAAGAAGGACTAAGGGATTGTCTAGAATGAGGACTTTGAGCCCTAGCAACCCATTTACTGTGCTGTCTGCAGAATTGGGTTTCAAAGAATTAACAGGAGGTGATATGGAGATGAAAAACCCTACTGAGCCCCCTGATGAAGAAGGTTAATCTTTGCAGCTGGAATGTGAGGGGACTTAATGATCCTATTAAGGTCCCAGAGGTAAAACACCTTATTCATACTCATAATATTCAAGTTGTTGCTTTGCTAGAAACTAGAGTTAAGGAAAGCCATTTCTCTAGAGTAGTCAATAAGTTTGGGAGAAATTGGAAATGGGAAAATAATTACACTGCAAACCCCAGAGGTAGAATTTGGGTAGGCTGGCTTTATCAAGAAGTTGATATCCATGTGTTACAGGTGCATGAACAATTTATTCACTGTGAAATTAGGGATAGGTATGGAGTGGTGGAATTGTATGTTACTCTGGTGTATGGTCTTCACTCCATTGACACTAGGAAGAATTTGTGGAACTCTCTTGCCTCAAGTGTGGGTAGCTGTCCTTGGGTCATTACTGGTGATTTTAATTCACCCCTGTATGCTGATGATAGAATCAATGGTACTCATGTTTCAGCAACAGAAACCAAGGATTTTGATGAGTTTATTACAAGTAATGGGTTGTGTCCTGTAAAGAGTGTAGGACATTATTTTTCTTGGCACAAAGGCACTGGTGAAGGTAAAATTGCTAGCAGGATTGATTGGTGTTTGGGAAATGATGAATGGATTCATAAATTCAGTAATGTTCAGGTTGAATACCTAAACCCTTCCATCTTTGACCACTCCCCTTTACTGATAAACTGTCTTCCAGACAAGGTGGAGGGGGGTAGACCTTTCAGATTTCTCAATTATTTGGCTGAACATAGTAGTTTTTCTGCTATTATTCAGGCAGCTTTTACTGAAGTATACCATGGCACTCCTATGTTTAAGCTCTGGTGCAAGATGAAAAAAGTCAAGGCTGAACTCAAGAAGTTACATAGAGAAGACTTCTCTGGTATTACTGATAAGATTACCATTGCTAGAAGTGAGCTTGATAAGGTTCAACAGAGTTTGAAAACTGGCAGAACTCCTGATCTTCTCAATCAAGAGGTTGTTTGCATTAAACAGCTTAGGCATTGGCTGAGAATTGATGAGATAGCATTGAGACAGAAATCTAGGATCCAATGGCTGCAGCTAGGTGATTCTAACAATCACTTTTTCTTTTCCACTGTGAAAGAAAGAGTTAAATTCAATAGCATTGCCATCCTATATGATGATAATGGCACTAAATTGGTTGATCCTGATCTAATTCAAGCAGAAATTCCGAGTTTCTACAAAAAGCTGCTTGGCACTTCTGCAAACACTCTTCCCTCTATTCACATTCCAACTGTGAGAAATGGCTCTAGACTAAATAATGATGCTAGACAGGATCTGTGCAAGGATGTTACTGATGATGAGATTGATTTGACATTACATGGGATTGACAATGATAAGGCTCCTGGTCCAGATGGATTAAATGCAGTCTTTTTTAAAAAGGCTTGGCCTGACATCAAACAGGACATTTATAGAGCAGTGAAGGATGTGTTTGTTACCAATTCCATGCTCCCCCAGTACAACTGTACATCTATTACTCTCATTCCAAAAGTTCCTAATCCTACAAGAATTAAAGAGTACAGACCAATTGCATGTTGTAATGTGGTGTACAAAATTGTTTCAAAAATTCTAACTACAAGAATGCAAGGGGTGATTGGACAGGTTGTTAGTGAATGTCAATCTGGGTTTATTCCCGAGAGGCAAATTTCTGATAATATTCTGCTTGCTACTGAACTCATCAAGGGCTACACTAGAGCCCATCTTTCACCCAGATGTATGCTCAAGATTGACTTAAAGAAAGCCTATGATTCAATTGAATGGCCTTTCTTGATCAGTGTTATGGATGTTGTAGGCTTCCCTCATAGATTTGTGCAATGGGTGTACACATGCATTTCCACTGTCTCTTACAGTGTGCTCATTAATGGGAAACCTTGTACACCTTTCAAAGCTAAAACAGGGCTAAGACAGGGAGATCCCTTGTCTCCTTTTTTATTTGCTATTGGTATGGAATACCTGTCTAGACATCTCCATCAGTTGCAGACCAAGCCTGATTTTAACTTTCACCCAAGATGTGCAAAACTGGCTCTTACTCATCTAATGTTTGCTGATGATTTGCTCCTATTCTGTAGGGCAGATCTAATCTCTATTGACATGATGTTGTCTTCTTTTAAGAAGTTTTCTCTAGCTTCTGGTTTGGAGGCTAATATGGATAAAAGTAACATTTATGTTGGGGGTGTTTATGGTCAAGATAAGGCTGATATTCTCAATGCAGTTTCTACTCCTGAAGGTTCCTTTCCCTTCAGATATTTGGGAGTTCCCCTCTCAACTAAGAAGCTGAAGTATACTCAATGTAGACCTTTAATTGAGAAGGTGTTGTCTAGAGCTAATGTGTGGACTGTCAAGCATCTCTCTTATGCAGGTAGGCTCCAGTTGGTTCAAACAATCTTGCTGAGTTTACAATCCTTTTGGTGTCAGATTTTCATCTTGCCAAAGAAAGTGATCAAAGAAATTCAAGGGTATTGTAGGGTGTTCTTGTGGACAGGCAACACTGACCCTTCAAAAAAAGCTCTGGTTGCTTGGCACAATCTTTGCTTGCCCAAAGTTGCTGGTGGTTTGAATCTGAAAGATATGGGCTGGTGGAACAAAGCAGCTGTTGCTAAACTCCTCTGGGCTATAACTTATAAGAAGGATAGACTCTGGTGTAAATGGGTTCATGCTTACTACATAAAGGGGGAGGGATGTTGGGAGTACTCAATGGCCTGTTAACATGTCTTGGCCTTTGAGGAAGATTCTGAACTCTCAAAGTTTAATAGATAGCATTGGAGGGTGGAGTGCAGTCAGTAAGGGAGGTTTCTTTTCCATTCAAATCATGTATCATCTGCTGATGGGGCCATGTGATAAAGTCAGCTGGAGGAGAATCATTTTCCATAATAAAGCTTCCCCAAAAGGCTTGTTTGTCTCTTGGCTTGCTGTTTTGGGGAGATTGCCTACACTGGATAGACTTCTCAAGTGGAAAATTGTGGACTCTAATGTGTGTCCTTTATGTTCTTGTATGCCAGAGTCTGCTCAACATCTGTTTTTTGAGTGCAGCTACTCTGCTGCTATCTGGTCTTCAGTTTGCTTGTTTACAGTTTCACAGACCTGTTTCTCAGCTTGATAATGAAGTGGTGTTGATGACTAGAGCTGCCAAAAGAACTGGTGACAGATTCAAGTTGCTTTTGATGTTCTTTGCTGAATGTCTTTATGGAATTTGGCTGCAAAGAAATGCAAAAGTCTACACTCATTCCTGCAGAAGTCCCCTTGATCTGCTTAGAGATATCAAATATAGAGTGGCCTGTAGAGCCACTGATCAGCAAAGAAACTTTCTCTTGATGTAATCTTGTAGCTTAGTTTCAGTTTCAGTTGTGTGTTTAGGCCTTTTGGCTTGCTTTGGGTGTTGTTGTTTTGGCCTTTGTGCTTTCTGTTGTTCTCAGTGGCTCAGTTGGTTTTGGGGCTTGTACTGTTTGTAAGCTAGTTTACTAGCTTCCTCATTGGTAATAATAATATATTATTTGCCAAAAAAAATAATATTTTATTTTCAGTTGATTTTCAGCGTGCCCTTGCCTTGCTCGCTGCATAGTACCGCATGGGCGACGAGCGCCCTTGCTCGTCGTCGCATGCCCACGCCATTGCAACACCCTTAAGGGTAACACTTAGCTTCCATTGCTTCGTGCGTGCAAGATTCGTGAACGTTTTACATAAAAATCCAAAGTTTTATAATTAAATTTATTGACAAATTAATAGCTCATATTAATTTCATAAATTTAGGCAAAATATCAAAAATTTATTATTCAAATTAATTTTCGATTTTATTTATTTTCATGGATTCAAATCGAGGCCATAAAATTTTAAAACTTTTCAATTTCAACAAATTTTATGGTTGTTTTTAATCATAGGATCCTAACTAAATTGCTAATTAATTATGAAAATCAAAACAAATTCTAAATTATTCGAATTTCAACAAATTAATTACAATTACAAATTAGGTTGTATAATTAACAAGATTAGGCTTTAAAATTGTTAAACATATACAGTAGGTCAATCATAGATTCAAGATTTACATACAAGATTCGCAAATATTTAATTTAACATCATAAAATTACAAGTTTTGCGTTCGAAAAACTAAAACCTCCGAAACGTCATTGTTAGGCTTCGAATTTGGGAATTCTGGGTTCGGCGATAAATCTTTAATTTTTTCAAAGTTTTAAAACGTCTTTTACATGCGAAATTCACTATAAAATTATAAGATTCCGACCTTTATTGACAAAACTGCCGAAAAATCTTGCGAACATATAATCTAATAATCGCACGAATTTGCAATTAATTACATACACAAAATTAATCACCCCTTTAATTCATTGCAAATTTATAAAATTTATCCATGTTAACTATAATTGATTATGGAATTAATTAGAGGCTCTGATACCACTGTTAGGTTATGACAAATATAAATCATATATTTCATGCGGAAAAAACTATAAAGCCAGGAATCCAAATTAATTTCCACATAGTCAATTAGCATAATTTAGGATACATATATGTGATGCGTTTCTTCCCTAGCTGGTCCGGAACCGAACAAGAACAAATTTCGGACTCCAAATGTCGCCCCTCCGTAGATAGTACGCAGCACGTTCAAATCCTCCTTAGATTCAACCAACTAGGATATTCTCTAAGGTATTATGTTTATTCGGAAAGCTTAATTATTATTTTAGGCAAATTATTAAATTCTTACTTGAACTTAATCTATGTGAATAATTATTGAATTGTTGTGTATAAATTGTGATTATGAACCACATATTTATAGGGTGGAAATAACGGAATTAGATTTCTACTAGGATTCCAATAACTAAATCCATTAGGATTCTAGTTGAATTAAATCTCTAGAATTTCATGTTTAATCAAACACCTAAGTGTTTCAGATTTAACAAAACATTCATTTCGAGTAGAATTAAGAAAACGATAGCAAGCAATCCTAAACGACCAAGGAGTCGGTCGTACGTAGCCTCGCAGCCACGCTGCCCACAAGGGGCGCTGGTGCACGGCTCGGCCTAAGGCTGGGCCTGCCTTGCAGCTTGCGCGCTGGGCCTGCCTCACTGCTCGCTTGTGCGCGCGGCTCGCTAGGCGCTGGGCCTGGCTTCGTGCAGGGCCTTGCGTCTAGCAAGCTCGTCCGACGATCGTTTCGTACATCGCGCTTCCGATTTGTTTTCCGATTCCGGAATTCATTTTTGATTCGAACAACATTTAATATTTCCGATTCCGGAATTTATTTCTGATTCGTACAAATATTTAATATTTTCGATTCCGGAATTCATTTCCGATTCCGACAATATTTCCGATTTCGTTAATATTTCCGTTTCCGGCAATATTTCCGTTTTCGGTAATATTTCCGATTCCGGCAATATTTGTATTTCCTATAATATTTTCCGATACGTACCATGTTTCCGTTTCCGGCAACATCTACGACTTGGATAATATTTATATTTCCGTTATGATCCATATTTTCGTTTCCGGCAATATCATCATTTTCGGAGTATTCATATTGTGCCTTTTGACGATTTCAGCTCCCACTGGAACCGAGATCCGTCGTTTTCGAATATTCACAAATAGAGTATTTAATTCACTTAAATACTTGATCCGTTCACGTACTATTTGTGTGACTATACGGGTTCAGTCAAGAGTAAGCTATGGATCAATGTTATTAATTCCACTTGAGCTGAAGCGGCCTCTAGCTAGGCATTTAGCTCACTTGATCTCACTGAATTGATAACTTGCATAATTAATTAATATTGAACCGCATTTATTAGACTTAGCATTGAATGTATACTTGGACCAGGGGCATTATTTCCTTCAGCTTGCTGCGTTGCGAGCTCTCTGGCTCGTTGGGCCTTGCGCGCATGCGTGCTTGGCTCGACGGGCTGGAAGCTCCGATGCGGCTCGTATTCGCGACGAACGCCTTACGTCTATTATTTATCGTATCGTACACGACGAATCACCGTTGTACGATACGATTATTCGTTTCGCCCAGCTCATGAATATTCGCGATACTATATACGATTCCGACGCAAGGTCGTATCGTATAATACGTTTTTCCAAACTAATTCCCGAAAACCTATTAAATGAATTTCCGATTCATTTAATCCGGTGATCTGTTACATGTCATTGGTGTGACCTTATAGGTTCAGTCAAGAGTAAGTTGTGAGCCTAATATACATTAGCACTCACTGATCGGAAGCATTGCTCCAGATAGCTGTTCCGATAACTTGATCTTACTGAATTAATTGTTCGCAATTAATCTGAACCTTGGTATTAGACTTAATGCACCTTGGGTGAAGGACATATTTCCTTCAGTGTTTTACTTAACTTTTCCATTCTTATTGATTTTCCACCGAGCCTTAGTCACGTTTTCTATCCTTTAGGAACACGAGTTGGGATGCAACTCTTAATCCTTATCCAACAATAAATCGTAATGTGATTTAAACACTTGGATATTTTATCTCATACGGTTGCTATTATGGGCAACGTTCAAGCATAGCAGTTATAAATAGTAGTTTCTAAAAATGGAAATATGGTTTAAGGGATATCAGTCTGTCATGGATCGTTTGCGGCATATTTAGGAAAGCCTAGTCAGTTGTGTTTGGTTTCATCATCAAATACACCGTGTCGGGCCTACAGACAAATGTAGGTGTCTACAGTTAGCCCCCACTTTGATTGTGTCTGAGTAAGACGATAATCAAAGTATTGGTAGACGGAATGAGTCTGGGACCTAGCTTGGTTAAAACTAAGTCCGAACGAGGGTCTCACGAGCCCCCGAGTGATAACATTTGACTGAAGGGTCATCACTGGAAATGTTAATAGCTCCCTCATGAGTCATTGGGAATCTATTGACTTGAGCTGACTTCTCACAGAGTTATCGAAGAAGTTACACTGGTAGAATAGAGTTTTTTGAAAACAGACAGTTAACTTGAACAGAATATAGAATACGAAATACGGAATAATGACAATTTAAAGCAAGGAATGAATAAACCTAAACGGAATACGGAATAATGACATTTTTAATCAAGGAATGAATAAACCTAAACGGGATCCAGGATACAGAACACAAAACCGCGACATTTTTTAGCAAGGAATGAATAAACCTAAACGAGATCAGGGATACGGAACACAAAACCGCGACATTTTTTAGTAAGAAGTGAATAAACCTAAACGGGATCCGGGATACGGAACACAAAACCGCGACTTTTTCTAGTAAGGAATAAATAAACCTAAACGGATCCGGGACACGGAACACACAACCGCGACTTTTACTAGTAAGGAATGAATAAACCTAAACGGGATCCGGGACACGGAACACAAAACCGCAAGATTTTTTAGTAAGGAATGAATAAACCTAAACGGGATCAGGTATACGGAACACAAAATTTTTCAGAATACTTCATTTCAGAATACAAATTTTTTCTTTTTTGAAAACAAGTTTCTTTTTTGAATTTTTTTCTTTCTCTTTTTTTTAAATAAAATAACCGTACCTAAATGGATTACGGCAATTCAGGAACGCATTTGCCTGTAAGTGGGCCTCCATAATATAAAATTTTGAAATACCGTTACTTTTCCACGGGAAGCAAATCGAAACAAGGATAGGCAGTTATTTGATAAGAAATGGGGCTGAATGGCCCAACATTTTGTCTAAATGGAATAACTGTACGCTGGAATTTTCCAGCGCTTGATTTTGAGCGCTGAAATTTTCCAGCGCTTGAATTTGAGCGCTGGAAAATTTCAGCGCATGTCTTCTTTAAATGCGAACGGCGCATTGGTAGTTCGCCATTTCTGCTGCTGCTACTTCTCGATTTTCGCATTCCTCTCACTCGTTTTTTATCATTTCGGCTCGTTTTTGCACGATTCCTTCACCAAAATTGCTCCCAAGTTGATATAAATCACATATATATAAGTAATTTCGAGTTTAACTTGAGTTTTCGCTTAAATTTTGAGTAGAAATTCGTATGATTTTTCATGCCCAAATTGAATTGGGGTTTTTGATATTTGCCCTAATTTCTTGCAATTGTATGCTTGTATGTGATGTTTATAACATGTGTGAGTGCCTAAGCATGTTCATTTCTGCAAGTATTTTGATTTTGGGTAATTTTGAGCGTGTTCAAAATTAGCCCCTAAGTGTGCCTACGAGTTGAAATTGGAATGCAATGTAGGTGTTTTTGGTGCTTTGCTTGCAGCCTACATAGTCTATGGATGATAAAAAATGCATGATTTTGATGTTTGGATTAGTTCTTGGTTGATTTCGTATGCATGAACCTTTATTGCTAATTTTGAACTTAGTAACATGTCACACTTTAGGGAACGAAATTGTTTGATGCCACTAGTTTGTTGTATTTGGAATTTTGGAATGTAACTGTTTTGCATTGCTAGGTTCGAGGTGTGATGCGTTACGCCTTTTTCATACTTTTGCGAAATATAGTATGTTTGACGGCAGTGGATCATCCACTGAGGGGGATACTTCAGATTACTGTTTGTAGCCTCCGATGGTTTCTTCTCGTCCGATGAGGCGAGAGGGCAAGTCTCAGGCTGCTCGGGGATCCGAAGGGCGAGGAATGTCTTTTCGTCTCCTCCGTTGTATTCCGGAGGGGATTCCGACCCTGACGACGGGCCTGCATGGTTGGGCCCGATGGAGTACCACGAGGTTGACTTACACCACGACCTGGAGCATCATGTGGTGTCCCGGTTTCGTGCCGGCAGAGCTGAGTTAGATACGGCTTGTTGACCTTACGGAAGGTCGGTCTTCGTTAAGCGTTTGGGGAAGCTGGACGATCGGACTCGTGCAGTGGTGGAGGCGTGTCCCCTGTACCCGACGGTGTGCGTCTTTAGGGAGGTCGTGGGCCCTAATGCATCTAGGCAGTTCTTGCGCCTGCTTTTGGAGTGGTGGTGGGATACCACCAACACTTTCCACTTTCTTTGGGGCGAGATGACTATTACCCCTGAGGATTACTCCTCCCTTACAGGTCTTTTCTTTACGGGTAGATCGGTTTACATTGCCAGGGATACAGTTATGTCGTCGCAGAAGACGGTTAGGGAGTGTATGGGAGAGGAGTTGATCGGAGAGGTGGCCAAGTACAAGGGGAAGGGGATGCCTTACTCCTTATTGGTGGAATTTTTGGTGGAGGGTCGTCCTTCCGGTGCTTCATCCAGGATGTATGCTCATGTATTCTACTTACTATTCTTGAGTTTGATGATCTTGTCGAACCGTTCGGAAAGATTGGATCCTTGGCTGATCCCGTTGGTTAGCGAGTTGTCTAAGTTAGGTTCGTACTGGGCGAGGCATCCTATGCGAACCTGATTAGCCATATGAGTGTGGCTGTGAGCGTCTTCGACGGTCCAGACAGGCCCATGCGGCCCATTTCTCTGTGTGTCGTGCCGCGACTACTTGTGGTATGTATTTGATATTATAAGTTAGGGGTTCTAAACTAGTTGTGTACTTTACTTGTCACTTTTGTTGTTTTTCTGCAGCTGAGGCCTTTTGAGCGCCTACCATTCTTTGCCCCTAGCTCCGCTAGAGTGGCCAGGGGTTACCCAGCGGCTTTCTGGTAGGGTATGGCTGGGAAACCGAAGAGACGCCCCCCTATAAAGAACTTTTGGGATATGATGGCGGCTGGCCACTCGGACTTGGTAAGCATTATTCGTTTTACTTACTTCACCTCGTTTTATGCGAGTTACTTGACCTGTTTGTTTTTGGTTTTGCGAACAGGTGAGCTGGTCTTGTTGGGCCGACTTAGAGGAGACGAAGGCATTGGCGGAGGCTCAGTCCCGGTGTCGAATTCTGTACCAGGGTCCAAGAGGTCCGTCCTGGTTCTTGAGGGAGCGGGTACTCTGGCAGACTTCGAAGCTTATACGGGTTCCCCAGTCGCCGCCTTCTAGTATGATGCGCCCTACGGGTATCCTTCTTAGTCGTCGGGCGGTGTTGTGGCAAGGTATGCCTGTGGGCTAATTTGTGATGCCCGACCACACCTATCCTAAGTTTGTGAGGCTCCGGATCTTGCTTCCTCCGGTGGTCAAGGTACGTGTAATCTTGTGTGCTCTCTTTTTCACTTTTTGCCGTGTTTTGACTTGTTACTTTCCAGTGTTGCAGCCTGAGCCTACTGACCTTGGCGGTTGGGTGCCGCCTGATTGAACTATCCGCTATAATACGGCCGGCGGGTCAAGGATCATAGAGGAGGTGCATGTGATTCCTGATGAGGAGGGATCTCATCTGTTGGTTTCTGCGGATGTACGCGTGGTATGCTATTATTTTGTCTGGTAACAATTTTTATTGCATATTTTCACGTAGAACTGTTAACATTTTTTGTTGTTCAGGTGCCTGCTAGGATGGTCGACCAGGTGGTGCGCGTAGTCAACCGGCTAAAGGCCGCGTTATCCTTAGCTCAGGCGACTCTCTCTTGTAGCAACCCGAACTCGACTCAGGTATGGTTCCTGACAATTTTGCTTTAGTTTCACAGTTGATTATGTATGTGCTACCTTATATCTGGATCTTGCAGACTGGCGTTTCGCAGGTACGCATGTCGGAGCCGATGCAGACTCCTCAGAGGGATCTTCATTCTTTCGAGGGTGATCGTGGTGTCTCCGGATTTCATGCTATGCCGCGCTTTTCGGATGTTGGTTTGGTTCAGAGGCCCATGTGGCCGCCGACTGGGCCTAGGAGATGAGTTGGCAGGCTCCTCCGTTTCGGCCGTTCCATACTGGTTGGCAGCCTCAGCCATTTCAGCAGCCTTTTCGCGTTGAATGGGTGTATGCACCGCAGATGCATAGTAGGGACTCATCTCAGTTCGAGACCCTGTTTGATGGTATGCAGGGTTCGCAGGATGATGGCACGAGTGGCGGTGCTCATGGTCGTACTTATATATTTCTTATTTGGACATGTATCATTTTTCGTAACGTGCTACAAACTTTGTATGTATTGTTGCATTTTGGTACTTAGTTTCTTTTGTTTGTCTGTGCGTGCATCGATTTTTGCGAAAATGGGCCATTTTTCAGTCCTATGAACTCAACTTCATAGTGTAAAGAGCAATACACTTATGCTTTGCATCTTCTCATAACATTACACACTATCACCTTGTGAAAAATAATTTTACTAGTATTGGTGTGATCGTCCCAACTGCAAAGCAACATCAAATCAAGAGTAAGTGATCACGACATTATACTTACAAACTCATGAGCATATTATTTTGAGAGTACTTCCTCAAAAGGTATCAATAATAGTATGCTAGAACCACAACAAGTGTATATTCGGTAACAATTACCAAACATTCTCAATTCAATGAGAATAAGATTAAATGTACATGTACCAACTCATTAGCCTTACTAAGCCATCAAGTGTCATGTAATGGACCTCGAACCTTCATCTTGGCTTAAGACATTAGAAACATTAGTCTCACTAACATCATTATAGTGTGTGAGAACCAATAACATATGATTACCACAATCCATATTGGCACACTCAAAGCTAATAGTTTATGTTACACACATGCAATAAATCTCAAACATTATAAGCCAAGAAAATGAGTAGCTTTTAATAAACTACTCATAACAATATGAACGAAGGTGCTTGAAAGTATTCTTTCGTAGATTTACAAACATACTAACCATAACCAAGTTTGCAACTAAGTTATAAGTTAGTCTCAAACACTACCTCACCCCCACATTGCACAACTATTTACAAAAATAAATATTAGCATAAACGAGGCACAAGTAAAACATATATGAATAATAATAAATATTCATATTATTATAAATATTATAAAGCGATTAAAGACTGATATATAAACTATCATCACAGCACCTGTTCACCAATTAGTGTATGAGAAATCTCATTAGTATTGCTAGCATCACGCAAAAAATAGTCGTACTAACTGTGAGTCTAACACACCTGCACAATCTTACTGGCAACAATTTCGTACCGGACTATTAAACTTGCGGCATAAAATAGATTTACACCAAAACTATAACCCAAAACATAATTTTCAATTCAAAAAATAAACATTAATCATTGGAATTAATTAATTACCTTGGTTGTGTAAACCAGAAGAAGACAGTTGAGGGAGAAAAGAATAGCAATGGCTACGTACTTTTCTTTGACATACCACGTCCCAACTAGCCAGGTGGTTTTAATAGCCTTTTTTATTTTGTTTGCCACTAGCAAAACAAAATTACATTCTAAAGCTTAAAGTAGATCCGTCCTTCCTGCATTTGTTAGCAATGACGTGTGCCATTTCGACTTTGTTCCTGTCTGTTTTCAGAATAGAACGCACATTAAAGGTTGCGGCGAGTTTCCTGATTTCCTGTATCTCCCAAGTAACATGAACAATGTATTCAGATTGCTTCTTTAGCTCTGAAACTAAAATCAACGAATCTGTGAACACCAAAATCTCCATGATGTTTCGTTCTTTTGCCCACTGTAGACCCCGCAGGCAAGCCCTCGTTTCTGCCTGGAGAGCTGTTGAGGTACACCCGTAGTCTCCTCCCCCAGCCTGGAAAACCACCATTTCCATATTTCCATCTTTGTACGCCCACCCCCATCCTGCACGTTTTGTTTTCTTGTCCCACGAGCCATCCACCTGCAAAACAAAGTTAGCAAAAACATTTTGGTTGCTGCCCAGTTGAACCAAAAGAAAACCCGGAGGTTCCCTTGGTTCGCTATCCGGTGGAACCGGATCAATTTGTATGGGATGTGGAGATTGTTGGAACACGCTTAATGTACGAAGGGCCACCTCTACCTGTTGCAAAACCGTTCTAGCATGACCTCCATCCTTTCGAAACACACGAGCATTCCTAGTGACCCACAGACTCCACAGCATGGCTATAAAGCCTTCAATCCTACTACCATTCGAACCATCCTCGCTATGAAAGAGCAGGATATAGTTTTGGACCCATTTTTTGACATTTATGGGTTCCAAAGTTTCAATTTGAACTTGTATTTTGTAGACCATCCAAGACAGCCTAGCAACACTACATGTTTGGAAAACATGCTGTATATTCTCATCCATATAGCCACAATACTCACATTGGCTCCCAACTTCGATACCTCTTTTACTCAAGTTTGAGTTAACCGCCAACCCGTTGAACATGAGTCTCCACATAAAAACTTTCCATTTTGGAAGGATTTTGTCTTTCCAAACTATACCTAACACTTTCAGCGTATCCCTATTAAGTCTGTCTTCGTCCTTGATCCTATTTTCCACCAACATTGCATAACCTGATTTGGTAATAAAATTACCCGAAGGGTGTGCTTTCCAGAAAATGAAGTCAGACTTAGGAGATTGAGGTAGTTCCATTGCCAGGATATCCTTCGCATCCTTCCATTCGAATCTCTCCCTAACAAGGGTTGCTTTCCATGTCATATTACCATGGTCAATAAAATCCTCCACCTTCCATTTTCTTGACTAATAGAGCAGCTAATTTGAACGAACCAGTGGAGTTCTCCCATCCACCCACGCCATACTAGTGGCTAACACTGACTTCCCATCCCCTATCTTCCAAGATAAACCTTTTTGAAAAGGGATAGGGGCCTTATATATACCCCTCCTAGCCATCGAGCAAGACCCTCGAAGTCTTGTAAACCTGTCTTTTTTGCAAATGCAGCAACCATGCGGTGAGAAAATAACGCGTAAGGCGAGGAGGTTATGGTTCTTATGGAGTCTCATTGTTTGTTTGAAAAGCAAACTATCATTCAATAGCTCAGAGGTCTTAATTCCTACCCCTCCCATTGATTTGGGTCTATTAACCAACTCCCTTCTTACCAAGTGTATGCCCTTATCCTTTGAACCCGCCCACCAGAACCTCCCTATAAGGGAATCGATTTTATTAGTGATTGACATCGGAAGTTTTAGGCACCTCATCACATGGTATGAGATCGCATGGAGAATGGACTGAATCAAAAGCAACTTTGTTGGTTGTGACAGATGAAGAGTTGACCAATTCAAGATTTTCCCCCCAATTTTGTCCACTAAAAATTGGAAACTATCCGCCTTTCTCCCTTGGATGTCTACTGGAACCCCTAAGTGGTTTTCGAGCTTTTGAACTTGAGGCATTGAAAGAATTGCTTTGAGAGCTTCCTTGGTTGCAACACTCATTGAGAGAGAAAATTTGAAAAAGGACTTAGAAAGGTTCAATTGTTGACCAGAGATTCTACCAAACCTTGTCAAGATTTCCATAATACAATTGCAACTATCCTTGTGTGCTTTAAAGATAAGCAAGGCATCATCCGCAAAGAAAAGGTGTAATATGGACGGGGATCTTCTAGTCACTTTCAAACCCCGAAACAAATTAATGTCCTCTTCCAGGGACAACATTCTTGAAAGAATATCCATACAAAACAAGAAAAGGTACGGAGATAGAGGGTCACCTTGACGTAAACCGCATTTAGGCTTGAAAGGGGCCGACGCCTTCCCATTGACCAAAGTTCTAAAGGACATTGTACTAATACACTAGGAAACAAGTTGGACCCACTTATCTAAGAACCCGTAGGCGCGGAGAACTTTTAGGAGAAAAGCCTAGTCAATTCGATCATAAGCCTTAGACATATCAAGCTTTACAACCGCCATGTCCCCAATTTTTCTAGAATTTACCATATGAATAAGTTCGTGACTCAAAAGGACGTTATCCTCCATATGACGACCCAGAATAATGGCATGTTGAAAATTTGAGCTTAAGCTCGGAAGAACTTTCTTCAATCTATTTACCATACATTTTGAAATGCATTTGTAGATCGTGTTACACAAACTAATAGGGCGGAAATGACCTGCTAACTCTGGACTTGCGTTTTTTGGGATCATGACCAATAACGATTGGTTCCACTCTTTTAAAATGAAGCCCGTATTGAAGAAACGTAGGATACTTTCTGTAACTAGATCACCCACCGTTTCCCAGTACGTAGCGAAGAATTCTGCTGTAATTCCATCTGGCCCTGGAGACTTCGAACAATGAATTCTAAACATAGCATCCCTGATTTCCAATCTTGTAAAACACCTATTCAGATCAAGTTGATCCATAGTACTAAGGCATGGCAAATCCAATTGCCTCAAGGTTAGATCAATCTCCTCATTATGATTGATATTTATAGTTGGGTTGAAAATGTCTAAAAGAGATTCCCGAATCACAGAAGCCACTGTCTCTTGTCCTTCAACCCACACATCATCCTTGTCTCTAATAGTGATAATTTCATTACGAGATCTCCTACTCTTGACTCTTCTAAACATCATCGGAGTGCTACAATCCCCATTTCTTACCCAGCTTTCCTTAAGTCTTTGCTGCCAGTATTGAAATTTAAGGGTACAAGAAGGGATCCAACCATTGAGCTCTTCAAAATACAAATTTGAGATTGCGCTTGCTTGTACCTCGAGCTTCATCGTTTCTTCCTTCCAATTAATGCCCCAAAAAAGCCTTTTTGAAAGGCACCAGTTTTGAAGTTTTGATCTTATATTTTGAAGGTTCTTATGCACTCTAAACATGCTTGACCCCGTTTCTGCCAGGGGCCAACTACCCTCAACTAACACCTTAACTTCTTGTAATTTAAGACACCAATTTTCCAGTTGGTAAGGACGTCGCACAAAGTTGATTGAAGGTGACGAATCATAGCAAATAGCAGCATGATCCGACACTGTGATAGGTTCATTTTTAATTCTTCCTTCTGGAAACTCATCAAACCAATCATTCGTAACATAGGCCCTATCCAATCTTTCTAATATCATATCATCCCCCAAGCACTTATTGCTCCAAGAGAACCTTGGTCCCGAGATCGGAACTTCCATGACATTGTTTCTTAATCTCCAATTTATCAAGTCAGTCGCTCCTCTAATGAGAAGACTTCCCCCCAACTTATCATCTAAAGTTTCAAGTTGGTTAAAGTCTCCAATCAAGATACACTTTGGGTAGCAATCTAAATAGTGGGAAAGAACATCCCAAACTTGAGCTCTATTTTCTAACTTCGGATCTCCATACACCAAAATCACATGCTTACTATTCCCATTTTTTTCCAAAATATTACAGACAATGACATGTTTAGAAGCATGGAGACAAACTACATTATCATTCAACCATCCTATCACAGCTAACCCCCCTTTACTTCCATCAGCATCACAACCAAAATAAAAAGAGGGGTTCAAAATTCTTAATCTACTAGCTACATCATCTACAGACATTTTGGTTTCACACAAGAACAAAATATTAGGAAGCTTCATTTTACACAACCACACCAGATAAGGGAATTTAGGGGAGTGTGGATCGTTTAATCCCCTACAATTCCAGGAAAGGATCTTCATAACTCTTTTGGGGACTGATCTGGTTCAGTCGCCTCACCTAGTTGATCATCATCATTTGATACTACATTCCTTCCCTGCATCTCCACTTCCTCATCCATGTGTTCATCCTTTTGCTCCTCCTTTCCATTTCGACTTCCACTGCACAATTTTTTAATGTCACCTATCGGACGTGGGAAGTCCGCTGCTCCTCTTTTTACACCACCTTTCAATTCTGAAGTTTTGTGAATTACCCGTCCGCACCTATTTGCCAAGTCCACATCCGACATGGGCTTTCCTATACTCTTCTTCTTGCCTTTTTCATCCTTCCTCCAAACTCTGAATCCTCCTTTATCAATCCATCCCCGCAAGGTCTTGCATCTCTTTGATTCAACCCAATCTACTTCAAACTCACTTTTTCTTATTCCAGACTCATCTTCACACGACTTAGTATCCTGATTATCCTCCCTTCTTGCTCTTTTCCTAGCAACAGAGTCTTCTTGGATGACACTAATCAAGAATTCTTCCTCCCCTTCGACTTTGGGAAAGGGCGACGCCGGCGAGTTTGGTGGATCATTTTCCGTCAAGGGAAGGTTTGGGAGATCCGCACCCAATGTTTCTGGTGAGAAGGGTAGAAACTGGGACCTCGCTACATTCGGATATGGGTGCATTCTACTCGCATTCTGGGAAATTCTGAAGTTTCTTAATGATCTAGTTTATCTGGGGCGGATGCCTCCTAAAGTTTCTCGACGCAGAATTGGAGCAGCCCACTGAATCTCTCTCCCTTATCACCCTATCATGGGTAATCGGCGACAAAAGACGATGGCTAGGCATCGGTAAATCAGCTGGATGTGGGGGCTCCCTTTGACTTCTGATTATAACTAGAACATGAACTTCTATCCCCTCAAAGGGAACCTGTACAATTTCTGGGATTTGCACACCAATTCTGCTCTGACTGACCCGACTAGTATCCGCCCTTATTCTTCTTCTTTGTCCCCCCCCCCCCCCCTTAGGACTCTCCTACTTCAAAAGTCGAATAGGTGGCCTATAGGAGAGTCTAAGAGGAGAACTATATTGGTTCTCCATTGGCAAAACTGCAGCGACAAAACTTGGGCTTGTTGCAGTAGTGTGTCCAGAATCTTGACTAGTTGGAGAGGGGGGTTGCACATTTCCAATGGTATTATGGTGGGATAGGGTATTTGTGTTTGATCTGATGTTAGGGGTTGGGTTTGAGACAGAATTAGGGTTAGGGTTAGGGTTAGGGTTAGGGTTAGGGTTAGGGTTTGGGTGTTGGTCTTGGTTTCTTCTTTCATTTAAAAAATCTCGATTCCTTCTTACCTCTTCCTGATAGGATGCATGCAGCGATCTTCTTGGAATAAGATATTCAGCATATGGGTCATCCGTTAGTTCCAACCTTCTTCCTGGCGACATAGCAACCATGTTTAACGGATCTGTGTGAGTCCGTTCCTCACTTGGGTCTTCTTCCATACGATCTTCCTGGAAATCCTCCCCTACAGTATAGTAAACTTCCGTACTATCACTAGATTGATCTTCTTCTGAGCTACTGAAATGGTGATTTGGATAATGATCCCTAAATCTCTCATTGAGCGGCACATCCTCAGGTTCTTCGTATCTCAAGAGATTCAAGCTAGTATTTCGGCAGCTATAACTGTCTTGCAAACCTTCAATCCAATTTGTGTAGAAGGGGTAGTTTGTAGGCCCATGCAGGACCCTAAACCCCTCCTCCTCCACCGCTTCCAGCCGTCTACGAATATTCCTGTTTGCAATTCGTGGATCTACAAGACATCTACTAGTAGAATGACCAGCACAGCCACAAGATTTGCAGAATCTAAAAACACCTTCATACCTTAAATACATCCAGATCACTCTGCCATCCATGAGGGGAATGAAGCACCCTGGTATTAGTGGCAAGGACATATCCACTAATACCCTTCCTCGCAACTCCGAGCTGTTGGGGAGATCCCCATCGTTAAAATCCAACTCATCTACGTAGCCCACTTGCTCCAAGATCCGCCTTGCCCAACTCCGAGTAAGATACGGCAAAGGGAGCCCGTAAATTCTTACCCAGATTCTTGAGGTGCTAAACAAGATCTGTTGCGGAACATCTGAAGCATGATACCTTCTGAAATTGATGATTCTTCCATCAATTACCGCTGTTTGTGGACGAAGGAGGCCTTGGAGGTCCTCCCTACTTCTGCATTAAAAAACATAGAACAATCCGGTGCGATGAACACGGATATCATCACGCCTTGCCCATCTTGTTCTAACCATGTGTTGTACTGTAACAACTGATGGTGGGTTTGTGCCCACAAATCTCCCGATTGCACTTGAACTAAAATTAATTCGACCAAGTATGGTGAAATCAGGGGGAGGCTCGATCAGCGACCCCATTCTATATGGTTGATTCCTGGCCCCATTTCTTGTATTTTGTGAATTTTCGTTTTGGTGGTTGTGGTTTAGATTACCATTCTTTTGATTGTGGTTAGCCATGGGGGAAGGAAGTGGGAAAAGGAAGAGGCTAAGACCAAAGAAAGAGAGAGAGAGAAAGGGGGAGTTACAAAGATTTTAGAGGGTTCGTTGTGATTCTTATCAAACGGAATTTTAATTTTAAGTGTAAATTAAATGGATTAAATGAGAGAGTAAAGGCTAGAGATGAATGGAAGGGGAATATGGAAAGACTAATGACTCAAAAGGTTAGGGGTGAAACCGAAAAGGGAAGATAGGTAGTAAGAAGAGAAGACATGTGGCAGGTAGAAGAATAAGATAATAACAACAAAGTGACATGTGCTATATATGGTTTTAGTTTTTAAATACTAGGTATAGATTAGGATAGGATTAACATATAAGAGATACGTACGTAATAAATTCAAAAAAATAATAAATAGAGCCGAGATTTGCAGAATTGCGAAAATATTTTTGTATTAATTCAAACAAGAAAGTTGGTTCAAAGTCAATTGTAAATAATTGTATTCCAAAAATTAACCTAATTTCTATCTCTGAAAACTAGAAAATGACTACAAACAACTACTAATAAAATATCTACTCCATTTTTCTCGAATGTCATCGATGTCCTCTTGAGTGTACGTGTTTAGAGAAAATATATGTACTTCAATTCAACAAAATAATGTATTAATTAGTAAAGCTTAGATAAAAGCTAGCGCATATATAGTAACAACTGAGATAAAATAATAACAAACATACATGTACACGTACCTCTTCCACATTACTAATACTTTGTAATCCAACTAAAACTATTTGATACATGTACTTCATGACGTAATAGCCACATTCAAGCATTTCCGGTTCGCGAGAACACTAAGATACAAATATAATATACATTAAATTAAAGAATAACATATATATGAATGAATTACAATAAAAATAATAATTAAACTAATTAAATCTTACTGTAATTTTTTTTCATCTTAGTGACTTTCGAGATCCTTTGTTGTTGGCTTGCCAAGTCCGATAACTCCTAAACATGAGAACAATTGTTCCAAGTATTATTAGTTGTAGACTCTTGAAACACGGTTAATCACTTGCGTTGCATATATCAGTCATTTGAAGACTCTTGAAACTGAACAGATACATCAGATACATGCATAATTAAAGGACAGCTCCATTTACACCACTAATACAGTTTCCTCAACTATGATACGCTCAGTTACAGCATTGTTCTTGAACAGATACATCAGATATGCATGTGATCACACATTTATCCTGTAATACTTTCAATTCTTAAAACCAAATGACCCAAAATTAAAGAGAACCCTGTATAAACCAAATGAAATGTGCAACAATGCGACTGCTGAAATGTGCAAAGTAGACGTTATGTTTTGCGAAAATCTATTAGGTTGCTGAAATGAAAGACCATATACTTTCAGTTTTTGAATAACAGCATATCCAATACAGCACATATCAACAAGCTAACATCTCAATTGTGTCTCTTAACCAAGAAAAAAGGGAGTAGAACAGTTTAAGATTACAAACTCAAGCTTGACAGTTCAAACAGAACGTAGGCAGTATACAATCAAATAACCACCAAACCTGAGGCACAAAGCTACTATTTTCTGTTCATGAAGACATTTAATATAAATCAAAGTCTGCGCTTGTTTCGCAATGCTATCAGGCACACTCTTGGGCCTCTTCAAACTCTAAAATCTCCTAATATTTCTGTTATTTAGCTATGGTTTTCATAAGGGGCACTATGTTTGTTTTTTACTCTCCTTTTTTTGGGTACTCAAATCAATGCTCATAGCTAGAATGGCCAATGCTCAAAAGTAGAAAGGTCTATAAAGCCTTGTTTTTTGGGGGTGGGGAGGCTGGGGGTGAATATCAGTGCATTGAAGCTAATGCCTTCACTAATCGAAAGTGTCTCAGATTAGTTGTGATGAAGCCTATTAATATATCTTCTTCCCCAAAGTTTCCTTCTACTTTTGTAAGGAATTGTAAAATCTGTCCCACATTTTCTGTTATTTTTGTGCTAAGATTATGTACTTATTTTACTAGGACCTTTAGGAGTCAAGTCAGCCACTAGATAACACTTGCAAATTATGTTGTGCTGGTAATGTTAAGAACTTGTCGATAGTGCACTAAAACAAAACATATCACCGATGAAACTTGTGTGAATGAGTTTCCATTGCCTTTGATGCTTCAACTATGACAACCATCAACAATTATCCAGACTGTAACTAGTATAGCTGCAAATATGGCAGAGAGTTTAGAGAAGTATAGGGATCTCTAGATGTTCTGATGATCTCAGAAGTAGAGTAAAGTATGATTAGTACATAGCTATTGTCGTAGCTAGTCTTAGATGTTGCTCAGTTTGCGCTCTTTTGGGGCTGGTGTTTTGTGGTCTGTGCTCACTGTTCTTTCCCTTGAGTGTTCTCAAGGCTTTGGTTTTTAATATACCCTATTATTAATTGCAAAAAAAAAGTATTTAATCCCACCTCCCCCTCCCCTTTTGGTGTAGTGTTTCAACAATTATCCTACAGGCCGGACAACACAGCTAACATTCAGATTATAGCCAACATAAAAACAGCAGTAAAATGACAGGAATTTGACTGTAGTAAATGTATTTTTGCGATTTTCTAGAAATTTGGTCTGCCTGGTATTGTTGTCACTAAACAATTATGTGCCCAGATTTATCTAGTTTTGTGGTTATAAATCCTGTTTTACCATTTTCATGCAACTCTTGTACAACAATTGTACACTAATTATTTGCATTTCCTATGGTCTTAATTGGATACTCCCCATGAATAACACAAGTAAAAGTAGAAATACATCAAACTACCTTTAAGATAAGAAAAACAGTTCAAATCTTAGCAAAATGCTGCCACCTACACCCCACTTTTATACGCCTCATTTTCATTTTGATATGTCCTAAAAAAATAGGCCACTATTCATACCTAGTGAGTAAAGTGAATTCTCCCTTATTACTTCTTTTAAGATATGATCCACATGTTGGGTTCAGTTCTTTGAAATGTTTCAAAATCACAATCTCCTATTTTTTTTTATCATAATTTACACCCTCTTCCTATCAACGATATCGACGAATTTACACTTTTACTCCAACAAGCAACGGCAAAAGTTAACAACAGCAGAAGTTAGCAGCAACAACAGTTAATGCAGCAGCAGTTAGCAGTTAGCAGCACCAGCCGTTAGCAGTAAGCAATTACCAACACCAACAATTAGCTAGCAGTTAATTAATGTAGCAGCAAGAAACCAGTTAATGTAGCAGCAGTTAGCTAATTCTGGTCAACTAAAATTATTAAATTGAAGGAAAAATACATGTTTCCCCTTTTGATGGATGAGAGAAACTCATTTGTGTGCTGGGAGAGTTTGGAGGAGGTCTAATGGACACTGCCGGGATTTTAATCGTTTCTTTCAACTCCATGTAATACCCATTTTGACATGGATTGCAGGTTGAGAAAATCAATATCATAACAGGTGCGATGGTCATGCATTAGCTGCAGAAGGAGGATTCTGCACTAGAAATTTCCTATAACTATAATAAAGAGTTGAACAAAAGGGGCTGCATAACACTATTAACCCAATTAAAAACAAATTGAAAAACAAAACCCTAAAACTAAAATTCAATGGGAATGATTATTGGAATTACAGAATTTTCGACAATCAAACAACATTGGCCAAAATTGGCACAACGATGATACAATTATGAACCAAAATAAAAGGAAAAAGAGTCGTTGAAGAACAAAATTGAAATTTAAGCTGATTGAGAGGGGAAGAAACTAAAAATTGAATCTTTATTAGACGAAATTTGTGTAAATTATACTGCTGTTTAAGAGTTTGGATCTATGTAAGAAACAGAAAGAGAGGGATAGATTTTCTCAGAAGAAATTGGAGAAGGGAAAGGACATTAGGACGAAGAAAGAGAGGAGTTTGGTGGAAGGAGAAAGAAAAAGGAAAGAGGATAAAAGGAAGATGATTAGATTAAATCAAAGGCAAACACCACATTTCAGTAATATAATAGCAGATATTCCAATTAAAGTTCATTCCAACTGAACAAACAATATTTTGACCAATTTAAAAGTATGCGGAACGTATAGAACAAAAAGATAAGTGAAAATACACCGTAAAATCCGCAGAATCAGTTGCTGTATATAGAGCTTTAGTGTCTAAACAACAACTCCAAACATCACCTTTATGACCCTTAAAAGTTCCAAATCAGTCTCCGGTTTCCCCATTTCTAAGCATTGGAGTAGAATCTGTAAAAGCAGTAATGAATTTAATATCAGAATAGTTAGCAATAATTTGATTGCTTTTACCCAAAATTTTCCATGCAGGAGTTCCCGCACCTGCTAAAGAAGAAATATTAATTACTGGTACATATTTTTGTGGCTTTGAGAGTTCGAGGTGTAAATTTAACTTTGAAAAGAACGTTTTAGCCCTCAAGTACCAAATCACCAAAGCAAACCAAGAAAACGATAGATGTAAGAAAATGCTAAAGCGCCTACAAGCAACTCGGTCGACAATTGGATGACTAAGAACACAAGGTGTGAATCCTGGTGTAAAGAGTTGCCTAGATTCATATCATCATAACCAACTGTTCAACGCATAAGAAAAATCAAGAGCCACACATTTGGAAGCAAAAGAAATTAAAATCAAGAGCCAACTACATGGATTATTTCTCAGTATCAGGTCACTATATCAACCTATAAACTCAAAAGATAACTGCTTGATAACTAGGAGTCAGATTGTGTATAGATTTAATAACTAGAGATTAGGAAATTCTCTTAAATCTCTTTCACTTTATAACCCCCTCCTCGCAATCAACATCTGACAACAATTATATCAACTACCACCAAAAATTAAACAAAATACTAACATTCTTTCATCACCAATGGAGATAATCGACAATTAATTTGAAGATTTCAACCAAATTAAACAAATATATAAGCACTTACAGCAGAATTAGCTTGAATCTACCATTTTTACCGCATAATAACAAAAGGAAACCCTAAAATTGCCGATTCAATGGAGAAAACAAAGAGCAAATTCAAAAATTCAACAAATCTTGTCAATTGAAAGCAAGGTAATTGAGTGGAATTACATAACAAAGGAAGAAGAAGAAAGAAGAACCAAGGGTTTAAAGGCGAGCCGTAGAGTGGGCGTCGCAGAGCTGAGCGCGGTGACGGTGGACTGTATGTGAGCCGACGAACCGCAGAGTGGGCGTCGTAGTGTGCGGTGTGGTGAGCCGCAGAGTTGGTCTCGATGGTGGACCTAAGGGCCGGTGAGGCGGTGACGGCGACTCAGCGAGGCAGAGGGCTGTGGCCCTGGGAAAATGGGCAGCCTGTGCGGCGGGGAGCAAGGGAGGGGTCTGAATGACTTTAAAAAATTGGGGTCCTTACTTCTCTATAATTTGGGAATTTTTTAAACTTTTCTTTCTTAAGTTCTATTACGGTTTTTTTTTCCTTTTTAAAAAATTTCCGTGGTAACGTGATTCATCGGGACTCTCCATAATCACGGAATTATGAGAGGCTTAGAGATTTAGAGTAGGTTAAGGCCGGGTTCAATTCCATCGAAATCTTTAGGAAATCTGAGTTTTTTTGATGGGAAAATGTTTAGGAAATATTCGTCCCGCAAATTTAGTTTTTAATTAGTTTTTCAGGTTTTAATCCGACAATTTTATTTTGTAATTCTTTTTTCCTGATGTATTGTATGCTAGTAATTCTAATATAGTGTCTCTTATTATTTCTTTAATTAACAGGTGACACTAAAACTAATTTGTATTATTTTAAAAAAAATTATAAAATAAAAAATAAAGGGATAGGTGTCGCCTGTTTTAATGTTCGGCACCAACGCTTTTAGAGTCCCATTGGATATCACAGGCGACACTAAAAGTATTTCATTTCAATTTTTTTTAACAAAATAGGTGTCGCCTGCTATCATGTGCGACACCAAAACTTTTGTAGTCCAATTTTTGAACACATGCGACACTGAAATTGTTTAATTTGATTTTTGAAAAAATATTGAAAATAAAATTTAGAAGAAATAGGTGTCGCCTGTTAATAATGTGCGACACCAAAACTTTTAGAGTCCCTTTTTAAAAAAACATGCAACACGCTAGCCTCTTTAAAATATCTGCTAGCTACTTTATGTGTCGCCTGTTTTATAAAATGGGACTCTAAATGTTTTGGTGTCGCACATTAATTTGAGGCGACTCTAAAAAGGCGACTTATATAGGTGGTTTTGTAGTAGTGACGGCACTAAGAGCATGATCTGAGATGTCAAGGTATATGCATAGGACTTCCCCTTGGAGGGGACTGACAAGACGCGGCAAGGTATCCAAGTGTTCCTTTAGTCGAAGAAATGCAGCCTCTACTAGTGGGGTCCATTCAAATTGGGTGCCCTTTTTTATGGTGCTGAAGAAATAGTGGCATTTGTCCCCAGCTCTGGAAAGGAAACGTCCCAAGGCGGCTAAATAACCTGTCAAGCGTTGCACGTCTTTAACTTTTTTTGGGGACGTTTTTAGGGAGGAAAATACCCTCTTGGTGACATGTCCAAATGTGCCACCGTGGAGCACACATGGCTGCCAGCAAGGCAGGACGATACATCTACCAACTTGCCCCCCAACGGTTGTGAAGGACATAGCGGTTACACAACCAATTGAAGTACGACCTTAATTACCTACTTTAAGTCTAATTATGTGTAATTTAGACGTTACACTTATTATGTAAAGCCTATAAAATGGCTTAGACGGCTCCCTTTGTACATAAGAAATTCCTCTTGCTAATAATACTCTCACTTATGCTCTTACGACTTACTCTTGTCACTTTGCATTATCTAGCTCAATCGATTGTTAGCACCATCCTCAAGACAAGTTCGATCGGCTCGAAGAAGACTTTGTCCAAAGCAATTTGGCGCCAACCGTGGGGCTGACAATCAAGAGAAGCTCGATAATCTCAACCCGAAAACCATGGCCGGAAATTCTAGCTCATCCAATGACATCACTCGTCGCGTTGAGGCCATGGAGCAACGTATCAGCCTCCTCCAAAAGGAAAACGGAGCTTTGAACTCCCAAGTTAGATCCGCCGCCTCCATCGCAACTGGGTCCAGGTTCCAGTACCGTCGAGATACCTCTGGGCTGAACTGCCGCCTAGACCTCGATGTCGCTCATGACCATCCCCTCCTTATACCTTTTGGCGAACCCTGAGGCCCAATCCTTAAATAGATCTGTGAATTCGAGCCGCTGCCAAATCAGCCTCGTTTAAATCCGAGTTGGCTGCCTCCCCCTCCAACTCAAACATCTTCTGCAGGTACATCAACAACCGTTGCTGCCTCAACGGCCGCCGAGGTCACCTCATCCCAAGTCGGCATGACGACATCCGCCCCGGTGTCGGCACCCGTCTCCAACCCGGTATCCCGTCTGTTACCTCCTCCAATGGTAACCATGTCGATGCCATTCCCTGTCTCGGCGCCACCACAGAGGCCGACTCCATCGCCAACGACCCAAGTACCTTGGGATCATCTCTTCTCCCAGCAAGTCGTCCAGCCCGTTGTCAACCTAGTCACTTCGGCACCATGAGCACCTCCTCAGATAATGGTGGTTCCCTTAGCCAGCCAAGCACCACAAGCAGCATTCCTACACACTCCGTTGCGCCCAGATTCCTCTCGAAACTATTCCATATACAATACTCCTACCATTTCAGTTGTTCCGGTTAGTCATGGTTTCGTAACTCCTTTCCCTTATGTTGCAGGTACCAGCGCTACCCTGGGGACAACTCCCTTCATGCAACAAGTCGTGCCGCAGTTCACCCCTTATCAACCCCATAACATGTATCCACAAAATACCTACTACCAACACCTTTAAGCTAGTCTTCTCAAAACGTTTAACCCCCTCGTCTCGGTGCTCAACAGCATCTGTGAAAATACCAACCACCAACTCCAACAAATCATGACCATGATAAACAAAATCCTCGGAGTACCTACACCAATCAAAGAAGCCAGCCTAGATAGCTATGCTGATTCACCATATGCCGACCCCATCGATGCGATCGACATCCCGAAGCGGTTCAGCCCACCTAATATGCCCATGTCTGATGGAACCACCGACCCTAGAGAGCACATCTTAACCTACAAGCAGCGGATGATGACGATCCCGGTCCCCAAGCACATAAGATAGGCCAGTTTGTGTAAAGGTTTCGACTCGACGCTGATCGGACACACCCTCAAATGGTTAACCAGCTTGCCAAATGGATGCATCACTTCCTTTGCCCATCTCGACAATATGTTCAACGAGCAGTTTGCCAGTAGTAGAGGGTTAGAGAAGCAGACAAGTGATATATACCGTGTGGTCCAACGTTTAGACGAACCTTTGAGGATTACATAGCTCGATTCATCAGGGAAAAGGTGAATGTTCCAGAATGTGAAGTCCCAACTGCAATCGAGGCATGCAGATAAGGGTTGTATGGCGAGACCGACCTATGGAGATATCTCATCAAATATCCTTGCAAGACGTTCGAAGATGCCCAAGCCAAAGCAATGGCCCAAGTAAGGCTCGAAGAAACTCCCTACTCCAGAAAAAGAACCAATAACTGCACCAAGATCGACAGGCGACTACCCTACCCCAAGAGAAGCAATTATCGTCCTGCCCCTTACTCCCGACCTCAACAAGTAGCAGTGGTGGAATAGGATGACGAATCTGACTGGAAAAACAATCCCGACCTACCCCCCAGGATTAACGAATATTCTTTTTGTGTTGACACTATAGGTCTGAAATGTCTAATGAACCACCTCTCGAAGATGGGGAAAGTAGTGTCATGGCCACCTAAGTCCAGCAAACCCGACTCAAAGAAAGATCCTTCAAAGTGGTGTGATTTCCATGCGGACATCGGCCACACCACCAATGAATGCGTAGCATTGAGGAGACAAGTTTCCTACCTACTGAAGAGAGGATATCTCAAAGACATCATGTCTGATAAAGCCCGTGGCGACGTCAATAATGACAATTCCAATTCTCCTTCTCGAACTCCTCCACCTTTCCCTCATACTAAAATTGTAAACTTTATTGCTAGAGGTTCTGACATTTGTGGTTTGACGTATTCTGCAGCAAAAAGGCATGCTCGAGAGAATGAGATCGACAGACCAACCAGGGCTATAGCCATGAAACACCTAACCCCCATATCCTTTGACGAATCTGATGCAGGTGACATCCCCCACAAACATCATGACGGTCTGGTAATATCTATTCCCGTTGGGAACTGTATGATCAGACGGGTCCTTGCCCTCAAAGAGATGGGGCTAAACTCAGACACTGACGTCGTCAAAAAGTCTACGGTTCTGATAGGATTTAGTGGCAAAGAGAAAACCACCTTCAGAGAAGTCACTTTGCCCGTCTACGCCCAGGAGGTCAACCAACAGGTAAAGTTTTATTTTATTGATTGTCCTTCATCTTACAACATTATCCTGGGCAGGCCATTGATCCACGACATGAAGGCCATTCCATCGACATACCATCAAACCATCAAGTTCCCGACTCGATGGGGGGTCCAGGAAATCAAAGGAGATCAGCAGGAATCCAAAGAATATTATAAAGCAACCCTGAAGCCTTCATCCACCAACAAGTCCTCATTATTACTACAGTCCAGTTCCGACCCCACATGCTACAAGGAACCTAAGTCTTAACATCTCTACGAAGTTATCTTAGATCTAGCCAAACCAGAGCAAGTCGTCTTCATTGGGTGTGATGTACCAGACAACATCAGGTCGGACCTCATAGCATTCCTCAAAGCCAATGCGGATTATTTTGCATGGTCCCACGAAGACATGCTGGGAATAAGTCCAGACGTCATCACTCACAAGCTCAGTGTTGATCCACATCACAAACCTGTCAAACAGAAAAGACAGAAGTTCACCCCAGAACGCAACCAGATCATCAATGACGAGGTCCAACAGCTAATAGACACAGGGAAAATCAGAGAAGTCAAATACCCAGATTGGTTGGCCAACGTTGTAGTGGTCAGAAATAAGAACGGAAAGTGGCGTGTTTGCATAGATTTTACCGACATCAACAAAGCATGCCCTAAAGACTCCTTCCCATTACCCCACATTAATGCCATAGTTGATGCCACTGTTGGTCACGAAATTCTCGCCTTTATGGACGCCTTCAGTGGGTATAATCAGATCTTGATGCACCCGGACGATCAGGAGAAGACCACCTTCATCACGGAGCGAGGAACTTACTGTTATAAGGTCATGCCTTTCGGCCTAAGGAACGCCGACGCGACCTACCAGCGTCTCGTCAATAAGATGTTCAGGAAACAATTGGGAGATACCATGGAAGTTTACATTGACGACATGCTAGTCAAGCCCAAGAAAGCTTCGGATCACATTTCACATCTCCAACAAGCCTTCGACATCTAACGTAAATACAACATGAAACTCAACCCCACTAAGTGTTCATTCAGAGTCTCTTCCGGGAAATTTTTGGGCTACATGGTCACTCAAAGAGGCATCGAGGCTAGCCCCGACCAGATCCGAGCAATCATCAACTTATAGTCGCCACGGAGCCAGAAAGATGTACAAAAGTTAGCAGGACGAGTAGCTTCCCTCAATCGCTTCATCTCCAGGTCGTTAGACAAATGCAAATTATTTTATGACATCCTTGGGAAAAATGAGAAGTTCAGCTGGACCGACTAACACGAAGCTGCACTTCAACAACTCAAACAGTACTTATCAGAACCCCCGTTGCTGTCAAGGCGAAAGGCCAAGGAAGAATTACAGGATTACCTCGCAGTAGAGTAGACCATTAGTGCAGTTGTAGGCACCTAATTTGTGTCTCCCCTTTGGGATGATGACAATACCATTATCCTTATTAGGTGATTGGAATAACCCCAGGCGGAAATCCCAATTGCTAAGAATGCTTCCAAAATTCAAGATCCAAAATCCAACCCCCGAGACCGTTCCCCTTTCGGTTCTCGGCACAAAATACAACTTTCCGAATTCAATTTCAAAATCTAAGTACAAACTCATCTAGTAGACCATCCCATTGGTTTTAATAAGCCTTTTCCAATCAAAATCATATAAGGCAAGTCAAATTCGGGCGCCGACCCACAAAACCGAGCATGCCAGGCCCCGTCCAGTAAAATCGGAATTCAAAACCCGAGAAAGGCTTGTTTTTAGAAGCTAAATGATGCCTTACCCTCCAAGAAAATACAAAACGCCAAACCTAGTACTATTCGTACAACATGTACAACACTACAAGACGAAACAAGGACGGAATCCCCGTCCTTGCTTTGGCGGCATTCAAGCCACATCACCAGCGCCCAGCGCTGGTCCAGCACCCTGCGATGACGTGTGTTGGCGCCTTGTGTAGACACCTACTTTTGTCCCCGTTCCCGCAAGGGAAAGGTTCGATGATGAAAGCATAAAAACTCCACTTGACAATGCATCTCCTATAAAATAAACGAATCTCGATTCCTCATTTCATTTCACCCAAAACTTGCTATTTATGGAAACCTGCTAAAAATAGTAACTGCCGTAAAAGGTAGCTTCTAAAAGTGGCAAATCATAAAAGATAGAAACATGTCAGAATTAGGTGTTGCATTCCAACATAAATCCTAAATGAGATAGAAAACTGCGAGAATCCTATTCCTAATATGATTCGGAAATAAGAGTTACGTATTAATTGAAATCCTAACGAGCCTAGAGTTCGTAACGGGCCCGGATGCATTCCGTCACAAAATTGATACGCGCTAAAAGACTCGAATTAATCTCAAACTCTACGGATTTCAGGAATCCGAATCTGACTAAAGAAAACAGCCCAGACCCTATTTTCAACGCCTAGCTCTGGGCGCCCAAATCTTCGGCGCCCTGACCTGGGCGCTGAAAATACCTGGGTACGTGTTTTTCCTAATTCTTTGTGGATTAGAACTCTGCAATTCTATCTTTCCACGAACTCTTCCCTATAAATAGCCCCCTAAATTCGACGTGAAAGCACACACAACAACACACAATTATATTCTGAGTATTGACTCCAACCCTTAGCCTAAGCCTCTCGCTGCGAAACTGTTCACGCGTTCTGTCGCAATCGATCCATAAATCGAACAGAACGTATCCTGTCCCATAATTGAGATTCGTTAAATAAAAAGGAGAAATAGCAAAGTCAAAGTGGTTAGTTTTCTGAGAACCGTGACGCACCTCTCAAGGGTGCGTCGTAATGTGTCCCTTCTCGATGATTTAACTGCTTTCCTCGCCCTTTTTATGAACTGTTAAACTAACCTAATCTGATTGTTCTATCACGCCTAACAAATATAATATTTTTGGGAAATCGGATTATCATGCTAAGTCCCTTAATGCTATTTAAATCAGATAATAACGATCGAATTAGTATTATATGTTGCGTATTGCTAAAATCAACTCAGATTAGTTTAATAGTTAACGCATGTCCCTTCAATTATTTATGCTGAGCTAGTAAGGATATCCTGCCTCTGGAGTTATCGACGAGCGAAGTACTCCTCTCGGTAGTTACAGTCCCCCGAACCCTCAATCTCTACCTTGCGGGTGTATATTGAGAGATCCCCACACCAGGGATCACAAGGGAACCTACGGCCGTCGTGGTCAAACATAATTGCACTCCCTTTATGTCACGATAACCGGGTTTTGTCAGTTTTTCTCGTTGTCGTTGAAAACTGAATGGCGACTCCTATATTACTAGTCAATTGGGTGTAAACTCACAGGAAATCCAATTACACTTGATTGAATAAAAAGAATCGTCACACCCACGAGGGACGAGGTCACGCATTAGCCTCGCGCTTTTTCGACCCCCTCACAGTGGCGACTCCACTGGGGATAGTGAAGGAAATACTCGTGCTTGTAGGTAATCAAAATAGCCGAAGGGTGAAACGATCCTACCCCGCGTTTATTTCCCCATCAAGTTGGGACGACCTGAAAATCAGCATATTAATGTGAACGGGCAGAACATCATAACGAATCTCGGCTCCCTCGGGAGTTGGGACTAAGGATACCTTTTTTCGCCAATAGGGGGGTGCATACGCCGCGCATGTTTCCCACTTGGTACTTGTGCAGGTAGTACACCTATCCCGAACCCAATCGCTCGCCCATTAGGTCCCTCTCGCCTGCATGCCCCCTTGGCTTGCACTTGCGGGTTGGCCTCTTCAGCGAATTTCGTCTGTTGAAGACATTACCTCGACCGGGGCATGTGTTGGATCTACGATAGAAGCGGTACCAAGCCAGGCGCAAATAAACTACCCATAGAAGCCTATCATAAACTACGTGGCATATTTAATTTTCAAATCCATGTTTGTAATGTAGTTATGTGTAGCGAAATATGTGATTGTGTGTGACAAACTATCCTAGAAAACCAACGACCTTAAAAACTGCCCAAACATTCATAGACTAATTTGCCAAAGAGTTATACCGAAACACGTGTTCCGCAAACCCGAATGATCGCCATAGGAATAAGCGACGCTCGGGATGGCCTGTAACGAATCCCACAAACGCTGCTACGCGTAAAGGACGTTATTAGGCAAGCACGCAAGTCGAAGTCGCATAAACAGAAGACAGAAAACGAGAACCAGCCAGGGACGCATTTTCAACGCCCCAGGCTGGGCGCCAGAATTTCTCACGCCCCTAGCTGGGCGCTGAAGTTGCTGCATGGCCTTCTGGTCAGGCGCAGCAGCCTCGGTGCCCGAGCGAAAGGAAAATACGTAGCGCAAAAAAATGTTCCTCAAAAGAATTGCTACGAGGGCGTAAGAAAAGCACTCGATTTCAAAAAGCGACTCGTAAAAAAAAAAAAATTAGTAACTCTTTGTGTCGTTGTTAGGCCTCCTACGTCGAAAATACCCGGCACCAAAATCGAACGTGTTAATAACCATGAATGTCACACGGGCAAGTGTTTCGAAAATACAAAGAATGACCAAAATAAAAAAAAAACCAAAAAGTGTACCGACAAAAGAAAGAGTGAAAAACCAATTTAGAGAGTCGAAGTCTAGACTAAGTAATGCTTGAAACTTTGGGAACCTAAAACTTTAGCTTATCTTATGCCTAGGACTGGTCCTGCCACTTGGTGCCGATCAGGGAATCAACGGTTAGTGCATCTCGAAGATATATCGCCAACACCAGGTTTAGTAACCCCAACCTCGATTCGCACCTTCAAACATGTCCATCGAAGATTTGCGAGACCAGATGGTCCAAATGACCCAACTTATGGGCCAACTGAAAATGGAAAATGAAGCTTTAGCGGCTGCACAAGCCAAAAATGACCTCGATAACGAGAAGAGGATTGAAAAAATGGTCCTACAGCAAACCATGGGGAGCAAATACTTCTCCCTCGATCCTGAACCTTTTCCTGGCAAATTACCAGAAAAGTTTAGTTCATCTGACTTACCAAAGTTCAAGGCCACGGACAACCCCCGTGATCATCTACTGAGCTTTGTGAATACCATGAAATTGAAAGGCGTGGACAAGTCCATGTACTTACCTGCCTTTCCTTTTTCCTTGGAACCTGTGCCGCTCAAATGGTACTATCACCAGGACCCTAAGCTCTTCCCCACTTGGGAAGACTTTGTCAATGTCTTCATCAAGCAATACTCGTCGAACATGGATTTCCAAGTCACCATGCGCGAGCTGGAAGTTCTCTTCCAAAAGAAAAATGAGGGTTTCACAACCTACTTTGCTAGATGGAGGGACCAGGCGGCCCAGCTAATCAATAGGCCTCCCGAAACAGAATTGGTCCAAAAATTCATTGACAACCTGGACCCGGCTTACAGACAACACCTTAGGTACCTGGGACTCGACACTTTCAAGAGAGTTTATGATGTGGGAATAAAGATCGAGGACGACCTCGCCAAAACCATACAGAGAAAACCCACATATAAGATCAACACCTATAATCGGGGTAACACATCCCAAGCCCAAGGAGTCCATGCTGTAGAAGAGACTCCCGCCCGAAGAAACCCTGCAAGATGGGTCCGAGACCGAAAGTTTTCCCCACTCGGGTCAACTTTGGTACAAGCCTTTGAAAGGCTAACCAATCAAGGAAAGTTGAGACCTATAGGCCCCACCCGTGACCCTCCTGTCAAAAGCAAATATTGGGTCGAAGGTACTTACTGTAAATTCCATCAAGGAAATGGGCATGACACTGAAAACTGCTGGAGTCTAAAACATACGATCCAGGACATGATAGAGGATGAAGTGATGCCTCTCCCTAACGTTGGCAAACCCAACAACAACAAGAGCCCACTCGGCTCTTGTCACATCTCTCTCGACCAACCAGAGAATTTCGACCCCACGGTGTATATTACACCTCAAGGTGCACCACTCTCTGTGGTCCCTATGGATCGAATCGAGAGGGAAGTGTGCGGTGTGTGGAACGATGATGCTGAAGATATTTACCTATCTCAAGTCTCGGGCCAGGACTTCTTCACTGAAACTTGGCCCGGGTACGCTCTCATTGACACCACCCCTCAGGAGCCCGAGGTCGACAACCTCACCCGATCCGGAAGAATATACCAACCGGATATTCACCCACCTCCTATGGACGACATCCCGGTTAGGCAAACTCCTGAGAATGGACGGCACGCTACCTTCGCGGAAGTCATTGAAAATCCTCTCCTGAAACAACTAAAAAGAACCAAGGCCGAGATTACCATCTGGGATCTTATGTGTACTTCAAAGAAACATCGCGAAAAGCTTATTCGCTCACTTGACCTCATCTCAGTACCTACAGATATCACACCTGACTCATTGGTTAGCCATGTCACGAGAGATGCCGGGGAAAAGGCCATAGTTTTCACTGATAAAGACTTACCCAAAGAGGGGGGTGCTCATAATAAAGCCCTTTACCTAGTGGTTGGATGCAAAGGACAAAACATCCCCCTAGCACTCGTAGATAATGGTTTGGCGGTTAATGTCTGCCCATTGCGAACCGCCCATTGCTTGGGGCTAGGAAACGATGACTTCCAAACCTCCACGCAAGGGGTACGAGCTTATGATAACTCCCGAAGGCCTGTATTGGGAAAAATCAACCTTACCATACAAACCGGGCCTGTGGCACGCACCACGGAGTTTCAAATAATCGACATCAAACCCACTTTCAACCTCCTCTTGGGGAGACCTTGGCTCCATGACTTAGGAGGCGTGGCTTCTACCTTGCACCAAATGGTTAAACTTAACCATAACGGGGTAATACTAGAAATCCGCGCCCCTCCTCTCGACGTCAGTTGTACTATGGTTGGAACGGCCGAAACTGCAGACGACCTTTATGGGTTTAAAATGGAAGAAACAATCCAGTTCATCGAAGATTATGATCCAGCATTCCTAGACCCGCATGCATCCCGAGTCATCCCTAGAATGCTGTTAGCTCAAGGTTATTTCCCAGTAACCCCATTGGGCATAAGGAAGAAGGAATACACGTTCCATCCTTTTCCCGACAAATCTACTCCCTTTGGCTTAGGTTATGAACCAACGGAGGAAGATATTGCTGACCGCCTATCTAGGCTACGCCTTAACAAAGCCAAACAAACCACCCTCCTTCCCCCATATCAAAGGACCCTTAACGGGATGTTCGTTCGGGAAGGAGAAGAACACCCATGCTGTAATTTCCCTGAACCATTCGTTCAGGATGGCTTGCTAAAACCCGGATTTCAAATTTTTCATGACTGCCACACCTTGGATGAGGCACCCCACCTCGCCAAGACTAAAACAGCTGAAATATTGGACAACCAGGCTCTATGGACATTGTTTAACGAATCGAGGCCTATGGAGAACGAGACTGTGATGACTACCCTAGCTTTACAAGATGAAGGTTTCGATCCAACCCGGTTAATCTCTCCTGCATCAACGCTAGAAGAGGTCGAGAACGGATGGGTGAAGACATATCAGTGGGTCAACGCAAAAGGAATGGAATTCAAGATGAGTACCGGTGAAGGACCGAAGTTTTATGAGACTAAACCCCAAGCTTGAGCCACATAGAGCACCATTAGTAAAAAGCGCCTAGTAGTTCTTTAGATTGATAGAAAAAAAAAATAGAGACTTTAGATGGTCCTAAGGCCCTTTAGAATATGGGTCAGTTTTATTTCAATGTGTTTTCCTTACTTTCCGAATCAATAAAGGCGTAATATTTCTCCTAAATTTTTTATTCTCACACTAAATAAACACCAAATGTACTTGCGAAATACAAAAATAAAGAGGCGGCTCACTCTAGGCCCAACAAACAAAGCCCACTCGGTTTTGAAATAGTGTCATGGGAACCAATTCCCGAAACCCACAAAATAAACCACACTATCCTATTCATATCCCCCAAACCTAAAAAGCCAACCAGTGTCTTCATAAGAGCCAATCCATGCAACCCAAAATCAAAGGAAATCAAAAATTTAAAACAATGCAAATGTTACCAAAAAAAAAAGATTCATAAAACATAGATTCCACATACCCTTCACTAACAACCCACCTCCAAAGCCTACACAAAGATCTTCATAACTTCCGCACCCTAACTTCATTTTCAAAACTGTTTCAAGTCACCAATAGAAAAAATTAATCCAGACAAAAGTGCATTTCACGCTAACAGTCAAAAAAGCCTCCAAAATAGCCTCAAAATTAACTTTAAATACGAAGCACAATATCAAGGCACAAAAAAGGGGGAATAGAAATAAACGCAAGAACATGTGAAGCAAAGCGTCAAAAATTGACCGCCCAAGTCATTTTCAGCGCCCAGGGCTGGACGCCGAAATTTCTGAAGCCCCAGCCTGGGCGTTGAAACTCTCTGCCTGCCAAAAGTTTTCTTTTTGAAAGTGCTCGTCATTTTATCCGCACACAACGGAAAAATAACGAACACTTGGGGGGTACAGTACGTATCCAAATAGGTTTACCAAGAATATAGCTATACAAATTAGTCGAATTTTACGCAACCTATGGCAAAAAAAACGGCAGATGAAAATAATGATAAATACTTCACTCATTTGACCAATTAAGTAATATGTTTCCACTTCAGGACATATCTACCGAAATCCGGCATACTAGAACTTATTCTAAAGCTAGAACTACGCGCGACCTGATTCTGACAAGATACGTAGGCAATCCTTACCAAGGATTCGGTCCAAATAAAAAAATAATATGTTCTTTGCAAAAAAAGTGTTAGACATATAAAATACATAAAAAAGAGGAGAAACAAAAATAAATGAAAACTAAAAATACGCCTTTATTAAAATATAATAAGAAGGAAAACAGAGTGCTAAAAATAAAAACAAACACGACTGAAATAAATAGAGGGCACCTACACCCTAGCAAGAACTACACTACTCTAGTTCTTTTGGATCATCAAATAAAGTCTTGTAGAGGGCAATATTCGCAGGATCCACTACCACAGTCCTCTGTGCTGGCCCAATGTCAATCTCCATAAGAACCGGCTCCTGGACACTAACTTCCAAAGATGTCAAGGCTTCAGAAACGTTCTCAGTTATAGCCCGCTCAGCCTCGAGGGCACAGGCAATGATGGGAGAAAGATTATTATCATCAACTAGACTAGCCGCTGTTTCTACAGGCGGCTGAGCCTTCCTAACTCATACATTGTTCCGGCGACGATCTCCGCGAGAGCTTGCATTTCTTTTAACAACAGCAGGCCCCTTCATGTTAGGCATCTTTTTAGGCCTGAAACTGGAACGGGGAGGAACTTCCTTTCGCTTTCGATCAGGACGAGCTTTCACAGTCTTAACACTATAGGTACGAGGTTTGGCAGAATCAGGACCCTCATACTTAACACGAATACGAGGTATCAAAAGCTCAGCCGACTCCCCATTACGAGCCTCGGTCCTCACATCTTTGTCATCGGAGCTCATCCACAATTTGTAGTTTTCAGAAAGACCCACAAAGCCATTTGTAGCTACGGCCCAACGCGGGAGACCATCATAATACTTGGCTCACGCTAGGACCCGTGTTTGTGAAAAGACCGCTACCTTAGGTGGTACCGTATCAGAAAAGGGGATAGTCTGCCTTAAACCATATTGACGCATGACTCGGTAAGGGAAAATATAAATGGGACGAGATAGCCCCAACAAAGAAACATAAACCGATACATCAGACCCCCCTGTCATAGTAGTCAAACCCCACCATGGTACCACCCACTTAATAGAACAAATGCCATAACAAAAAAGGAGGTCCATTCGGCCTCGTCCTGGCCTTTGTGCAAGTATTTTCGGTTACCCAAAGCTATAGGGCGATAATGTTTAGGATCGGCAGGAGCTTCCAAAAGTCTAAGCCGTTCCGCAAGCCAAATCTGCAAAAACAGGTACGATCGAATCAAAAGAATGAAAAGAAAGAAAATACGGTTCCTGGGGCGCAGTTTCAACGCCCAGGACCAGGCGCCGAATATTCCAGCGCCCAGCCCTGGGCGCTGAAACTCAGCCCCAGGCAAAAAGAAATATATGCAAAAAAAAAAACATACATGTGCGCAAGGAAAAGATCGATTACCTGCAGCAATAGGGGGCTCCCCTTAAAATATTCAGATTTGGCGCCCTTCTTCAGTTCATCCGCACTCAGCAAAGTCTCAGCAACAACCAACGGCATAATAGAATAGCAACTTTCCATCTGGCTAATCAAGGGGATCAACCTTATGTCACCGAACTCACCATTATTATTCGACAGCAAATAATGATTCAACAAGCAAAATACAAGGGCTCGAATGTTCAATTTTTGTTCGGTCATATTCTTACTAGGCCTAAAGTGATGTTTTACAAGTTTCGCCAAGTTAACCTTATCATCTACAACAATTTAAGCAAACATGTTATCATCTAGCCCTAGGAAAGCCCTTATGGTTGTTTTACCCTCTTCAATAGTGCCAGGGGTAACAGGAGTAGCATTAGTAGGATAACCAAGGATCGCAGCAAATTCATCAGGCAAAGGACATATTTCATTGCCCCGAAAGGCAAAAACATGATGATCGGAGTCCCAAAAGCTTAGGGCAGCATGCAGAAAGTTATAATCAATATTAATTTGTTGTAAACCTAAAAGTGCCTCTAAGTGGTATTCTTTTAACAAAGCTTTTTCTGTGGGAGTAAGCGCCCGCAGCCAACGCCTAACAGTCCGTTGGAGTGAGAAAGTAGGGATCGACATGGCAAAAGCAGTGAATAATTAGAGCACAGAAAAAGGAGAGAAAGAATTTGAGAGTGGTGGAAAATAAGGACGTATCTAGCCCCCTATATATAGCTAAACGTACCCAATGACATCCTGATCCCATTCGGAAACGTGTTAGGAAATCCGAAAATCAAATATTACCAGGAAAGGACTTTCAGCGCCCACGCCTGGGCACCGAAATGTTTAACGCCTGAACTTGGGCGCTGAAAATGCAGCCCAAGGCCCAGATTTCACAAAACACGGAACAGGAAAGGACTTAAGACCGTGTTGCTAAAACACGAGGCCCTATTGCAAGTAGGATCAAGCCCAAAGCACCTTTAGCTCCCAAATAAGCAAGGAAAAAATAATAACATTAAAACTTGGTCGAAACTTAGACTCGTCTCAGAAAATGCTTATGTACACTTTCAAAAAAAGCAAGTTAAATATCATGGTCATTCTTCGAAACACCAAAAATATGTGTCGTCAAGTCATTGGTTTTCCAAAATAAAAAAATGTTTGTCTGTCAAAGGGTTAATCCGGGCCAAGCTAAAACCGGATGTCGCCTGAAAACTAAAGTCGCACTCCACGGCTTCGCTAAAGTAGCACACTACTATAGAAGGTCGCTCGCACATACGAGCATGACCCCAAACATGATTATAAGATGCGAAAAACAACCGACGAGCCCCAGTGCTTGGGGGCTCGCGAAAACATAGACTCCAACGAGGAGCGCGCGATCAAAATCACATTCCCAGACTGCGCCATACACCATATCATGTTTGGATATCTCAAAAAAGAACAACAATAGGTTCGACCTCATCGAAAGAACATCACTGACACTTGTGCACGGTCCTCTGATCAAAGACCAAGTCGAGCCGTAAAGACTAGCTCAAAATCACGAAAAGGGACGGTCGCAAGACAAAGATCCATCTGAACACGTTGTCAGCCCACGTTCAGGTTACAACTAAATTCGAGCACCCCTCGAAAGAATTCGCTCTTGCAAGAAGGAATAAAAAGAAATTCTCAAAAGAAATTACAAAGAGCCAAAGGAATAGGAACTTGCCCATCTTCAGTCGACAAGATCGCGTCACAAACCGCGCGAGTTCCCAAATCGAAAAGAAAACAAATTCAGGGCTCGTCCACCCTCAGCGGACAGGGCTCGCCCACCCTCAGCGGGCGGGGTCTGCGTCACTAGCCGCGCAGGTCCTCAGTTTTCGAAAAAATAAAGTCTTCAAAATTAAGACAGGCTCGCCATCTTCAGCCGGCGGGGTCTACGTCACAAACCGCGTAGGTCCTTATTTTCAAAAAGGCAAAACAAGTTTCAAAATAGATTCGTCCACTCCTATCGGACGGGGTGTTCACCCTTAGCGGACAAGGTTCGCCATCTTTAGCCGGCGGGGTCTACGCCACAAACCGCGTAGGTCCTTATTTTCAAATTTCAAAAACAGATTCGTCCACTTATATCGGACGGGGTGTCCACCCTTAGCGGACAGGCTCGCCATCTTTAGCCGGCGGGGTCTGCGCCATTAAACCGCGCAGGTCCTTAGTCGCTGCAGCGATAACTTTTACTGGATTTTCCTTCGTTTTACGTCCTATAAAAACAAGGGTGCTGGATTTTCCTTCGTTTTACGTCCTATAAAAACAAGGGGGTTTTCTCGTTTTGCTAGCCCTGAAAATGAGAATCTTCAAAAATCATTTTTACCTCGTGATTGGGCTTGGCCAGGCCCAATTACACTTTATAGCTTTGATTTCGAAAACATTTGTAGTTACTCCCAATGACAAAGTGAGGGAGTTTCTACGCACCTTTAGATCCTTCCAATGACAAAGTGAGGAAGTTTCTATACTATCAGTTGACAAATCCCAATGACACGTGAGAGATATGTCGACACTTCAAGTGATGACCCTTAAGTCAATGTTATCACTCGGGGGCTCGTGAGACCCTCGCAAAACAGGTCACATACACCATGGCTTGTGTGACGCACTCCGTCTAATACTTTGACCATCGTCTTACTCCAAGACTCAGTCAAAGTGGGGGCTAACTGTAGACACCTACTTTTATCCCCGTTCCCGCAAGGGAAAGGTTCGATGATGAAGGCATAAAAACTCCACTTGACAACGCATCTCCTATAAAATAAACGAATCTCGATTCCCCATTTCATTTCACCCGAAACCTGCTATTTATGGAAACCTGCTAAAAATAGTAACTGCCGTAAAAGGTAGCTTCTAAAAGTGGCAAATCATAAAAGATAGAAACATGTCAGAATTAGGTGTTGCATTCCAACATAAATCCTAAATGAGATAGAAAACTGCGAGAATCCTATTCCTAATATGATTCGGAAATAAGAGTTACGTATTAATTGAAATCCTAACGAGCCTAGAGTTCGTAACGGGCCCGGATGAATTCCGTCACAAAATTGATACGCGCTAAAAGACTCGAATTAATCTCAAACTCTACGGATTTCACGAATCCGAATCTGACTAAAGAAAACAGCCCAGACCCTATTTTCAACGCCTGGCTCTGGGCGCCGAAATCTTCGGCGCCAGGCCTGGGCGCTGAAAATACCTGGGTACGTGTTTTTTCCTAATTCTTTGTGGATTAGAACTCTGCAATTCTATCTTTCCACGAACTCTTCCCTATAAATAGCCCCCTAAATTCGACGTGAAAGCACACACAACAACACACAATTATATTCTGAGTATTGACTCCAACCCTTAGCCTAAGCCTCTCGCTGCGAAACTGTTCACGCGTTCTGTCGCAATCGATCCATAAATCGAACAGAACGTATCTTGTCCCATAATTGAGATTCGTTAAATAAAAAGGAGAAATAGCAAAGTCAAAGTGGTTAGTTTTCTGAGAACCGTGACACACCTCTCAAGGGTGCGTCGTAATGTGTCCCTTTTCGATGATTTAACTGCTTTCCTCGCCCTTTATATGAACTGTTAAACTAACCTAATCTGATTGTTCTATCACGCCTAACAAATATAATATTTTTGGGAAATCGGATTATCATGCTAAGTCCCTCAATGCTATTTAAATCAGATAATAACGATCGAATTAGTATTATATGTTGCATATTGCTAAAATCAACTCAGATTAGTTTAATAGTTAACGCATGTCCCGTCAATTATTTATGCTGAGCTAGTAAGGATATCCTGCCTCTGGAGTTATCGACGAGCGAAGTACTCCTCTCGGTAGTTACAGTCCCCCGAACCCTCAATCTCTACCTTGCGGGTGTATATTGAGAGATCCCCACACCAGGGATCACAAGGGAACCTACGGCCGTCGTGGTCAAACATAATTGCACTCCCTTTATGTCACGATAACCGGGTTTCGTCAGTTTTTCTCGTTGTCGTTAAAAAGTGAATGGCGACTCCTATATCACTAGTCAATTGGGTGTAAACTCACAGGAAATCCAATTACACTTGATTGAATAAAAAGAATCGTCACACCCACGAGGGACGAGGTCACGCATTAGCCTCGCGCTTTTTCGACCCCCTCACACCTTGCACCCATTCCTTCTTTAAATACCCCTCAATTTCAGCATAATGAGCAGGAGAACAACAATACAACATCGTAATTTCGACATTACGCCTCAAAATACAACTCAAAAACTCCTCAAAAACACATAAAAATTTCCTAAATTCAAAAGCAATTGGGAGGTCTTGCCTAAACCTAACTAGGTAAATCGAATCCCATTCTAATCAACTATGTTTCTTTGATTTCTAAATGATTAGCAAGTTGGTGTTTTTAATCATTAAAAAACACCACCGCAACAATCATACATGTTTTCCAAAAATACAAACTTTTCCAAAATACAAAATACAAATTTTCAAGATTCAAGGATGTCTAAGTTGTTTACAATCACCTCTTGGACTAGAATCACCTTCAAACATGGGGTAATCAAAGATGACACCTTTTAACATTTAAAGGTTTAGTCTTTTGAGATTCAAAACCCCATTTTCAATATACAAGTTCAAGTTTTCAATTTTCAAGATCCTACCATGTTTAGGGTTGGTCATAGTTATTTCCCTAAAATAGGATCATTTCATGTTCAAATTTCAATTATTTCAAGTTCAAAACTTCAATATTCAAGCTTTCAAGTTCAAGTTTAACATGCAAAATCTAGGATATTTTGGTTGAGCAACCTCTCCCAAGTTGAGATTTTTGGCTTTGAATTCGTGTCGGGGGCACTTATTTTCAAGGAGCCGCTTGGCGTTCGAATCTCATGTGCCCAAATACAAATTTCAATTATGCACCTTTCAATATCGCACCTTTCAATACCGCAATTTCAATATCGCACTTTCAATACCGCATTTTCTATACCGCAATTTCAATACCGCAATTTCAATACCGCAATTTCAATACCGCAATTTCGATTCCCAATTTCAATTCCGCATCTATACTTGCCTAGTCCATTTCTAGGCAATGTGGACCTACTCCCTAGTCCTTTTCTAGGGGGTCTTGTATTTACTAATTCCGCACTTTATTTAATATTGTGATGTTGCTTTATTTGCTTTATTGCTTTCATCACCAACATGCTAAATACAACAAAATACAAAGGTTACATCACGCTTAACCAAAGATATTTTTGGACAAACCGGCCTTAGGTTCCTTAAATCAATCTTTAAAGCAAAGTGACCACCATACAATTAGAGATTCAATTTGCTCTAAATTCAAACCCACATAGTCTAATCTAGGGTATATTTTCGAAAAAATGTTGTGCCAACGTACTTGAATATTTCTAAAGCTCGCGGAATAAGCATTTTTGTTCCCGTGCCCGGATCTCACCCATCCGTTTCAAGGATTCAAGGCCTTATCCAAAATAGAGTCACTTGCGGTCTTTCTAAGTGAGACTTTAAACAATGTTTGGTGGCGACTCCTTCGAGGTACAAAAATTCTACGGTTTTCTAAAGAACCGCCCCTCTCGTAGAACGGGAAACAAGTTATGACAAACAAAAAAACCCCTACAATTCTGGCGACTCCACTGGGGACTTCTACTAATTTCAATTCAAAAATGCGGGCAGATTTCGAGCAATAAGCCACTGATATGCTTAAGTACTGGATGCCAGCACTGGCGCCAGGCGCAGCCCCTGCGCCCAACGCCACTGCCTGCATCCAGGACAGTGGCTCACAGTGGCTCGTCGCCCACTTTTGCTCAACTTTTCGTGTTGGGAGTTAGTCTATTTTTGAATCTGGAAGGACGCTCCCAAACCTCGTGAACAAGTGCCGAAAAAACGAGCTTTACAAATACAAATTCAAGTACGATTTCAATTTCAATTTCTAGGCATTTCATGCATTTGCCGAAAACTATATTGTGCAAAATGAATTTCTACCTTTGCCCAAACAAATGTGTTCTACATTCGGGCTAGCCCCGGGGGCAACGAAATGGTGACTCTCCATACGGTTCCTGACCAAAGTGTGTGACCATTTTCGCGCCTACCGAAGCTTGGCATTTACTTGACATTCCCGATGTCAAGTATGGAGGCCGTCTGCCGACACACACTTCCCTTAGGCGAATGTGAAAGCTTGTCGTCGGATCCGTCACTTAGCCGAGTACCTTTTGACACCCAAAGCCGACCACTTGTATCATATAAAACTTAGACCGACCTTAGGTTGAGAACTTTGCATGTCGCATTCATATTCATGACTAGTGTGAAACCGTGCTACTTGTGCATTGTGTGGGCGTCTTTTCACGCGTGAATGGCTAACCTCGAGTTTTAGCTTGCCAAAAACAATTAGCCTCCAACTAGGAAGCCAAACCCCTAGGAGCATCATTCAAACCTCATGCATCTAAATCGCCGATTTTAGGGTCTTTAGGAGTGTCACTTCAGTAGATATGGCTATATTTACTTAATGAAGCACAAGTCTGAATCGTTTGAGAAATTCCGAGAATTTCAAAATGAAGTAGAGAATCAACATGGAAAGAAAATCAAAGCTCTAAGATCGGATCGAGGAGGTGAATATCTTAGCCACGAGTTTGATGACCATCTAAAAGAATGCGGTATTCTTTCTGAATTGACTACTCCGGGGACACCTCAATGGAATGGAGTGTAGGAACGGAGAAACAGGACCTTACTCGATATGGTCAGGTCAATGATGGGTCAGGCCGAACTTCCTTTAAAATTTTGGGGACATGCGTTGCAAACTGCAGCACTCACACTGAATCCTGCTCCGTCAAAAGCTGTTGAAAAGACTCCATACAAATTATGGACTGGGAAACTTCCAAAGTTGTCTTTTCTAAAGATTTGGGGTTGCGAAGCATATGTCAAGCGATTAATTTCGGACAAGCTCGAACCAAAATCTGACAAATGTTTCTTCGTTGGGAATCCAAAAGAAACAAAGGGGTATTATTTCTAAAACAAGTCGGACGACAAGGTATTCGTTGCTCGTGACGGTGTCTTTTTGGAAAGAAATCATATTTCCAAATTGACAAGTGGGAGAATAATAGACCTCGAAGAGATTCGAGACGAACAAAGAACTAAGAACTCTTTAGAAGAAGTTCAGGTTGATGAACCTCCAAGGTCTTTGGAAGAGCCACTGGGAGTAGTTCCTCAAAACATTGTTGCCCCTCGTAAGTCAAGTAGAACTATATTTCAGCCGGACAGATGGACAGGCGTCCTCTTGACTGAAAACTTAGACGTTCTCATATTGGATAGTGATGAACCTATGACTTACAAGAAAGCTATGACGAGCCCAAGCTCCACTAAATGGTTAGAAGCCATGAAATCTGAAATAGACTCCATGTCTGAAAATCAAGTCTTGGATTTGGTTGATTTGCCGGATGGGTTTACACCTATCTGATGCAAATGGGTCTTCAAGTTGAAGAAAGACAAAGATGGAATTTTATATATATACAAGGCTAGATTGGTAGCAAAAGGTTACAGGCAAGTTCACGGCGTTGACTACGATAAAACCTTTTCTCCAGCCGTGATGCTTAAGTCTATTCGGATAATCCTTGCGATTGCCGCTTTTCATGACTATGAAATATGGCAAATGGATGTCAAAACTGCCTTCTTGAATGGTGTTCTTGAAGAGACTGTGTTTATGACGCAGCCGGAGGGTTTTGTCGATCAAAAGATCCAAGGAAAGGTATGCAAGCTTAAGAAGTCCATCCAGATACTAAAGCAGGCATCAAGGAGTTGGAATAAACGATTTGATGAAGCAGTCAATAAGTTTGGCTTCATCAAGAATCAGGACAAATCTTGTGTATACAAGAATCTTAGTGGGAGTAAAATTGCATTCCTAGTCTTGTATGTTGATGACATACTGCTTATTGGAAACAACATTCCTATGTTGGAGTCTGTAAAGCCTTGGCTTGGGAAGTGTTTTTCAATGAAGGACTTAGGAGAGGCACAGTACATATTGGGCATCAAGATCTATAGGGATAGATCTAAAAGGATGATTGGACTAAGCCAAAGCACTTACATTGACAAAGTGCTAGCTAGGTTCAATATGATGGAAGCCAAGAGAGGCCATCTACCCATGTCACATGGCACATATCTAAGCAAGAATCAGAGTCCTAGAACATCTAATGAGCGTAGAAAGATGAGTGGAATTCCATACGCCTCGACAATTGGATCCATCATGTATGTTATGATTTGTACAAGGCCGGATGTTTCGTTTGCACTCAGTGCAACGAGCAGGTAGCAGTCAGAACCAGGTGAGGCACAGTAGACTGCTGCCAAGAACATCCTAAAGTACCTGAAAAGGACTAAGGATCAGTTTCTGGTTTATGGTGGTACAGATGAGTTGATTGTTAAGGGCTATACGGACACAAGCTTTCAAACCGACAGAGATGATTTCAGATCACAGTCTGGGTTTGGGTTCTGCCTCAACGGCGGAGCAATAAGCTGGAAAAGTCCTAAGCAAAGCACTATTGCGGATTCTACAACTGAAGCCGAATACATTGCTGCCTCAGAAGCAGCAAAGGAAGCTGTTTGGATTCGGAAGTTCATCGAAGAACTTGGGGTTGTCCCCTCCATTAAAGGACCAGTGGCTTTGTATTGAGACAATAGCGGGGCCATTGCCCAGGCAAAGGAGCCTAGGAGCCACCAAAAGTCCAAGCACGTACTGCGGCGATTTCATATACTTCGAGAGATCGTTGAAAGAAAGGAAATCGAGATTTGCAAGGTTGGAACTGACGACAACGTCGCGGATCAATTGACTAAACCGTTGCCACAAGTGAAACACAATGCACATGTAGCAACCATGGGAATCAAGCATGTTGGAGAATGGCTTTGATTTTCTAAGTATTGTTTTAGAACATCTGTTAGATCTATGTTTAAAACAATTGGTTTAACTATTTCATATTTATGAAATTCATTATTTCATATTCATTTAATTGTGGTTTAGTATTAAATGATAAGTCCATGTGATTCAAATCATTCAAATGGGATATCAAGATGGATTCTTCGACAAAGAAACACCCATAAGTGAACTTGAATATTGAAGTCACAAAGGATCCCTAATCCAGGTCATTGAAAGGTGGACGACCAATGACTAATGAAGATTAGATTGCAAGTAGATTACTTAGTTATGTTTCTTGAACTAGAGTGACTGGATGTCAGAATCTTTTGCATAGATACTTATTGGATCTTGTATCGGATTGACCATGAGAATTCTTTAAGAGATTAAAGCCTTGTCATAGGTAGTTCTCATTAATGGTGATTAGAAACCGTTCCTTAGAACATGAGCGATTATGTCTGCTCGTTTGAGAATTAGTTCGCTTTGATGCTCGCTAAACATCGCACCGTAAAAGGAGGCTATAAAAGCAGTTAATGGGCGTACTATGAATCAAAGTGAGTGTTCATAGATTGCAAGAATGGATTGTCCTCCTATATTTGATAGGATATGGTGTTGTTGTGTAATAAGGCCTCTCAGAGAGTTAGATACTGTAAAATGCATGGCCGTGCTCAGAATGTTTAAGGCTTAACCTTCTGCAAAAGTTTAACAGTTGAACTCTGTAATCCGAGAAACACTTATGGACCTAATAAGGATGGCTTGGATCTTACCTTATGTTCAGTAAGTAACACTAAGTGACAAAGGAATGTGAATGCACACATGTCTGAATGACAAGTGGGAGACTCAAGAAAATATGTCCTTCACCCAAGGTGCATTAAGTCTAATACCAAGGTTCAGATTAATTGCGAACAATTCATTCAGTGAGATCAAGTGATCGGAACAGCTAGCTGGAGCAATGCTTCCAATCAGTGAGTTCTAATGAATATTAAGCTCAAAGCTTACTCTTGACTGAACCTACAAGGTCACACCAATGACACGTAACAGATCACCGGATTAAATGAATCGGAAATTCATTTAATAGCTTTTCGGGAATTAGTTGGAAAACGTATTATACCATACGACCTTGCATCGGAATCGTATATCGTATCGCGAATATTCGTAAGCTAGGCGAAACGAATCAATCGCATCGTACAACGGTGATTCGTCGTATACGAAACGATAAATAATATCCGGAACGATATTAAGTCGCGACTACGAGGAGCAGCCCATGAGCCGAGTGCGCGAAGCACTCAAGGCCCATGGGCGCTGGGCACGCAAGCAAGGCCGCAACAACATGGCAGCGCTGGTCCATGGCCGAGCGAGCTGTGCGTGTGTGCGCGCGGGCCGAAGCAGCGACACAGCAACAACAGCGCGGCCCACGGCCCAGTTACTTACTGGCCGGCCTTGTTTGTTCTGGCTTGGTCGGTTAGTAAGGTTATGTTAATAACCTTCTAACCCTTTTTCCAACATAACAATTCATTCATACTCAAAACCCTAGAGACACAGAGAACCCTAATTCTCTCTGTGCCTCCAAAGTGAGTTCTTCCCAAAAGCAAAGTATCTTGATTGATTGTCTAAGCTACGATAATCAAGATGGATCTGATCGTGTCGGTGGACCAAGTAGAGGAACGACAAGTGGATTTCTAAGTTCGTGTTCGTTGACAATTTGTGGAAAACACGCTTCAAACGTAAGTATGCTTAATCTGTGCTTTATACATGCTTCCTGGCTTTGGGGATTGTTTCCGCACATGTTATTATGTTTAACTGTATTCCCCTACATAATAATCAGTCAGAATAACGGTTCATAAGCAGCAAAAGATACCAAGATGCAAGCCTACCTAGAAGTAGCCAAAAGGCTCGTCGGCAAATTCGACTCGTGCACCCTGCAACAAACACGAAGAGATCAAAATACCCAAGTTGATGCCTTAGCTAATCTTGGCTCAAACATCAAACCCAAACTCACCTCAATCCCCGTAGCCCACCTGATGTACCCAGCCATCACAAAAGAAACCTTACCCATCAGTGAGAAGACCCCACCAACTCAAACTCCCACATCATGGCGCGACCCCTACATACACTGGCTCAAACACCACACCATCCCACCTGAAATTACTCATGAAATATCCTTCCGTATGAGAGCCTCCATATTCATATTTATCCAAAGGATGTTGTTCAGGAAATTAGTTGCAGGACCATACCTTAGATGCGTAGACCACGACAAGATCGATTCGACACTGAGGAATATCCATGATGGTGAATATGGAAATCATGCCGGAGGACGAAGCCTAGCCCACAAAACCCTTACCATGGGATACTTTTGGCCAACCATGAAGAAAGATGCAATCACCTTCGCCAAAAAATCCGACTCATACCAACAATTTGCATCTATCTCTCACCTACCTTGTGAAGAACGTCGCCCCATCTTGTCCCCATGGCCCTTCATGAAGTGGGGAATGGACATAGTGGGCTCTTTGCCACAAGCTTCAGGACAACACGTCTTCATGTTGGCAATGACCGATTACTTCTCTAAATGGATCGAAGCAGAGGCGTTCAAACGCGTACGAGACACTGAGGTCATATTATTCATCAAGCAAAATGTCCTTAGTCATTTCGGAATCCCATCCAAGATCGCCTGTGACAACGGTTCTCAGTTCATTAGCAACAAAACAAGGGAATTTTGCGATAGATAAAATATTACTTTGCATACTTAAACACCAAGGTACCCTCAGGCCAACGGGCAGGCTGAATCAAGTAATAAGACATCATCAACAATCTTAAGAAACGTCTCGATGACGCAAAAGGAAGACGGGCAGACGAACTACCTATGATTCTTTGGGCTGACAGGACGACACCCAAGACGGCAAACAACCATCACTACTAGAAAAATGACATTTAACGACGAACAATTTCGTCGTTAAAAGCCTCAATTTTCGTCGTTAAAACCTTTAACGACGGAAAAAATGTTCGTTGTAACAGGTTCCGTCGTTATTGGCTTTAACGACGATGTTCGTCGTTAATAATTAACGTTAATTAACGACGAATTATGATTTCGTCGTTAAGCATTAACGACGAATTTATCGTTTCGTCGTTAACAATTGACGACGAAATAATATTTCTTCGTTAATTATTAACGACGAAGTTACAATTTCATTGTTAAAAGTTAACGACGAAACGATAATCCGTCGTTAATTGTTAATGAAGAAATAGTTATCCGTCGTTAAATACTTATTCTTGATGAACAGTTAAGCAATAACGACCAAAAAAATTCTCGTAAAATGTCATTCAACGGTAAAAAAAATTGAATTTTTTGCAATAACAACGAACTATTTTGTCGTTGATAGTGCAGTCATAATATGAATATTTGCGTTTTCAAAACACCTACATTTTCTCTATGAAACAATATAAAAACCTATCAACCAATCATTTAAACAAATAAAAATTTTATTACTCAAGAGAATTTTTACAATAGAATTTCAAGTTACTCAACCCAACACTACTAGAAAACGACGTTTAACGACGAACAATTTCGTCGTTAAAAGCCTTAATTTTCATCGTTAAAACCTTTAACGACGGCCATGATGTTCGTTGTAACAGGTTCCGTCGTTATTGGCTTTAACGACGATGTTCGTCATTAATAATTAATGTTTCTTAACGACGAATTACCGTTTCGTCGTTAAGTATTAACGACGAAGTATCGGTTCGTCGTTAACAATTAACGACGGATTATTGTTTCGTCGTTAACTTTTAAGGATGAAATCATAATTCGTCGTTAATAATTAACGACAAAGTTAAAACTTCATCGTTAAAAGTTAACGACGAAACAATAATCCGTCGTTAATTGGTAACGACGAACCGATAATCCGTCGTTAAATGCTTATTCACTATGATCAATTAAGCAATAACGACCAACATATCCCTTGTAAAATGTCCTTTCCAACGGGCCAAAATTTTGAATTTTTGGCAATAATGACCAACTATTCTGTCGTTAATAATATTATTTGCGCTTTTCAAAGCACCTACATTTTCCCTGTCCAACAATATAGATAACTATAAATCAATTAAAAAAATTAAAATTTCATTACTCAAAATATTTTTGACAATAGAATTTCAAGTTCTGTTAAATGAAAAATCACATCCCCTTGTCTTTAAATTCTAATAAAGATAAGTAATTCTTGTTCAATCTAAAAGAACAAAATAAAAATCTAACTAGTTGAAGTATTCTGTCTTGGAGTGCCATCTTTTGAAAAGCGTTGTAAGAACACTTCTTTAAATGCATTAAGCTCTTCTTCAACTGAACTCATGCGACTCTTAAGTGCATTGTTTTCTTCCTGTACTGTATCCACGCGATTGGTAAGAACATGATTTTGTTTGTTTGCCTCATTCAACTTAGATTGAAGTTCCGCCCTACTAGGTTGTGGTCCTGATAATTCTTTAAGTGTTATTCCTCCTCCAAAACCCAAAACCCGATCACGAGACTTCGACTTAAACACCTTTTGTGCTACCTATATAAAGAAGCAAAAAAGTTAAATATCATGGCATGGGAAAGTAAAAATAAAACCAAAAAACATATAAATGATGAAAAAGTACCTGTACATGGGAAAGTGTTGGTTCTTCTTCCATTATTTTCTGAATTTCCTCCTACAACATATGTAACCATCTCAATTAGTATCATACACGGGTGGCTCTAATTAAAGGCCAATTGTCAAAGTTCTAATCTACTACTTAAATTTCAAGATCCAACAATATTCTTTTAATTTAGTTCATTACTTTTGATGAGTCTGAGTGACAAAATTTTAGGATCATTATTTACCAACCTGTTCTTATAAGTTGTCTCGTTGTATAACAAAACAAAAATTTACCGGGCTACACCACTGAATATATGATTCTGATCCGTCTAATTTTCTCGCTAAGTTTGTGCTTTGACATTTGTGGAATAAACTCAGTGGCGTTCTCCTAAATCTTTTATTTTTATTCATCTCTGCAGTTTTGCTCTCTTAGGGTCCGTGAAAGTCATAGGTCATTATCATTTGTAACAACGACAAAGTGCTGTGGTCTTCATGGCATCAATTCGATCTTGGGAGATAGGATATCCAGCATCAACAACAATGGGACACCTGAACCTGCAACAGCTTTCCTGGAGCGGTTGTCTGCACAAACACAGAAGTTGGAAGAAAACTTGAATGGGAATTCTAATTTTTTTCAAGATGTTGATCTAGAGTTTAACCTTGAAAATCTCGAGTCTGGTATTGGGGCTGCTCTAACAGCCTTGAGGAAGAAGGAGGAGGATCTACAAGAAGCAGAAAGAATGGTGATGTTGGAACATGCTGAATTGAATCAAGGAAAGGAGGAATTAGAGCGTCTGAGAGAAGGAAATTGCAGCAGCTTCTTCCAAGCAGGAGAAATTGGAGGAGGAGTTAAGACAGGCTAATATGAAGTTGATTTCACAGGCAAGACATGTAGAAGATATGAAATTGCTATTGAAGGAAAGAGAATAGGAGATTGCTACATCACAGTCCGTATTGCTGCCCAACTAAAAATAGAAAGTCAAAGAGGAAAGCTCAGAGTTGCAGAGGTTCTGATTAAGGAATTTGAGCTTGATCTATCATTGAAGAGGGGTCTATTGATGAATCTACTGGGGGAATTGGATGAGGAGAAGTGTTCTTTGCGAAAAGTAACCAGTGAAGTGTCTATTCTTCGAGAGGAGCTGAATTTGAAGAACAGTGAATTTGAAGAAAACAACAATCTTCTGGAAGTGAAGGAAAAAGAAGTGGTAGAGGCTAAACTAGAAATTCAACACTTAATATCTGAACAGAAGTCTCTATTAGACCTATTAAGCAATAACTGATATGTTGCAGTTGGGATGATTAGACCTATTATGGTTTCTTTATTGCAAAGTCGCATAACAGCAGCCAATATTGGGAAATAGATGAGCAGATAATAGGTCTAATCCTGCTTTTACTAACTTCTGCTCAATTATTTTCGTTGTGTAAATACCTGTTGTAAGCTGACTGTAATTCCAGTATTTAGATAAGGGGATTAGTGGTAGTGAGCTATGTACATGGTCAAGAACAAGAACTGGATTTATTCTTTCAGGTCAATGCAACTCTAGCTCCCGACTAATTTCATTTTGCTCATGTATTCATATCTGTAAGCTAACTGTTACTGAACTATAGGTAAAAAAAATCAACTCGTTTACCGGTTTAGTATAACATGAATGATGAGAAAGATAATAAATAACTAAACGAAACTTTGAATACCAACCAGAAAGAAAGAAGGCAGCATTGTTAGATAACTACTCATTCCATTTAGCAGTTTGCAAAGCTTGGAAATCGATAATCACATTATATCTAACTATTAGCAGTTTGCAAAGTTTATTCTAATGAAAACGTAGTTTATTTCACCATAAAGCTAACATAGGTGAGAAAAGACATACGTATTTTTGTGTCGTTTCTGCATTTGGGAGGTTAGTGCCTTTCTTGCGAGTTGCGTGGAATACATCTACCAAAGTTGGTTTTTTTCCCCTTATTCGCTCCCTTCCATAAAACAACAAAGCACCAATGGTCAAATATACTTTATCCACATATATCTCAAAAAACACAAAATAATACTTTAATTATCTTTCTCACCAATTCATCCCAAATGACTTGTCTAGTAGGCTTGCTCCCTGTTCGATGCATTAGCTCTTTTGTATAACTGCGCCTATTTTCAGAGTTCCTTGCACTCATTTCCTGTAATTTATTTAAATATTATCATCATTGCATATATAAGAAAAAAAGCATATCATGTAGTTAAGTTAATTTACCTTAAACTTTTCGTCAGAATAAACCTCCTTTATAAGCCACTTCCAATCCTTATCGTCAAGTCCACTAGGTGGCTTACCTTTCTATGCAGCTTCTAAGGTGATTCCCTTTTTAGTGACATTATTCCTTAACAAGTCTGGCCTCCAGTTTGTCCATAACTCTCTCATATGGCCAAGGACATGTTGCTTGTAAATGTACATGCTTTCATTAGTGAAGACATCCTAATGTAAAAGAAGTTTCATCATCATCATCATCATCAGTAAAGAAACAAAAGAACAAGAAGAAGAAATTTGTGCAATCTGTATCCAAATCTGCAAAACCTCCAAAACTTGAATCAGTTTAGCAAAAATAAGTTCAGTTCAGTATAAAGTATAAACCATTTGAAATAACAATCTCTGAAAACTGTTAAGTCACTGCACTCAGCTCATCACAGGCAGCTTCCACAGAAACTTAGTCTATCTCATTAGGATTTATGTTGGAGTGCAACACCTAATTCTGACAGGTTTCTATCTTTTATGACTTGCCACTTTTAACAACTACCCATTATGGCAGTTACTATTTTTAGCAGGTTTCCATAAATAGCAGGTTTCTATAAATAGCAGGTTTCGGGTGAAATGAAATGAGATTCGTTATTTTATAGGAGATGCGTTGTCAAGTGGAGATTTACGTTTTCATCATCGAACCTTCCCTTTCAGGAATGGGGACAAAAGTAGGTGTCTACAGTTAGCCCCCACTTTGAATGAGTCTTGGAATAAGACGATGGTCAAAGTACTAGACGGAGTGCGCCACACAAGCCATGGTGACCTGTTTTTGCGAGGGTCTCACGAGCCTCCGAGTGATAACATTTGACTTAAGGGTCATCACTTGGAGTGTCGACATATCCCTCACGTGTCATTGGGATTTGTCAACGGATAGTATAGAAACTTCCTCACTTTGTCATTGGAAGGATCTAAAGAAGTGTAGAAACTCCCTCACTTTGTCATTGGGAGTAGCTACAGATGTTTTCGAAATCAAAGCTATAAAGTCTAATTGGGCCTGGCCAAGCCCAACCTCGAGGTAAAAATGTTTTTAAAGATTCTCATTTTCAAGGCTAGTTAAACGAGAAAACCCCATTGTTTTTATGAGACGTAAAACGAAGGAAAATCCAGCACATCGTTATTTTTCGGAAAAACGAAAAACCAATCCTTTAATTTTTGGAAAAAAGGGAAAACCAATCACATCGTTCTTTTTTGGAAAAACAGAAAACCAATCTTTGGAAAAAGGGAAGCTACTCACATCGTTCTTTTTTGGAAAAACGAAAAACCAATCTTTGGAAAATGGGGAAGCTACTCACATCGTTCTTTTTTGGAGAAACAGAAAACCAATCTTTGGAAAAAAGGGAAGCTACTCACATCGTTCTTTTTTGGAAAAACGGAAAACTAGTCTTTGGAAAAAGGGAAAGCTACTCACATCGTTCTTTTTTGGAAAAACGGAAAACCAATCCTTTAATTTTTGGAAAAAGGGAAAACCGATCCTTTAATTTTTGTAAAAAGGGAAAACCGATCCTTGAATTTTTGGAAAAAGGGAAAACCGATCCTTTAATTTTTGGAAAAAGGGAAAACTGATAAAGGTTATCGCTGCAGCCACTAAGGACCTGCGCGGTTAGTGACGCAGACCCCGCCGGCTAAAGATGGCGAGCCTGTCCGCTAAGGGTGGACACCCCGTTCGATAGAAGTGGACGAATCTGTTTTTGAAATTTGAAGATAAGGACCTACACGGTTTGTGACGTAGACCCCGCCGGCTAAAGATGGCGAGCCTGTCCGCTAAGGGTGGACGCCCCGCCCGAAGAAGTGGACGAATCTTGTTTTTGAAATTTGAAAATAAGGACCTACGCGGCTTGTGATGTAGACCCTGCCGGCTAAAGATGGCAAGCCTATTTTGAATTTGAAGACTTTATTTTTCGAAAACTGAGGACTTGCGCGGCTAGTGACGCAGACCCCGCCCGCTGAAGGTGGGCGAGCCCTGTCCGCTAAGGGTGGACATCCTGAATTCATTTTTCTATTTGGAACTCGCGCGGTTCGTGGCTCGATCTTGCCCGATTGAGGTGGGCAAGTCCCTATTTCATTTGGTTCTTGTGATTTCTTTGAGAATTTCTTTTCTTACTCATTCTCGCTGGAGCGAATTCTTTCGAGGGATTCTCGGGTTTAGTTGTAACCTGAATGTGGGTCGACAACGTACTTAGACGGACCATTGTCTTGTGGTCATCATCTTTCATGGTTTTGAGCTAGTTTTTACGGCTCAATCTTGCCACTACCTGGGTCCTTGATTAGGGGACTATGTATAAGTATCAACGGCGACCTTTGTCTTGAGGTCGTAAACCGGTTTTATTTTTGAGACATCCAAACACGGGACTTCGTACAGCGTTGTCTGGCAATATTGTTTTACCTTTGCATAATATATATTTTCTTTCGAGCCCCCAAGCATTCGTGCTTGACGGTCATTTCTTGTCAAAGAGGTTCCTTGGGGATACGCATTCTGTAATGTCCTTGATCGTGTTTGGGATTGTGCTCGTAAGTGCGAGCGATCTTTGTAGTGGTGTGCTACTCTTAACAAAGCCGTGAGGTGCGACTTTCAGTAAAGGAATAGGCAATTTTCAAGTCGAATAAATATGGAAGGGCCCTATAGAAGTCAGAGCTGTTTTTTGGGTCTGGAATCATTTTCGGCGCCCATGCCTGGGCGTTAATGATTTTGGCGCCCAGCGCTGGGCGCTAAAAATAATTTCTGGCGAGGTGTATTGATGACACAGCCGGCCTCTTGTTCGTCCGTTTTCCCTTTTTTTCTTTTGAACGCGTTCGTAAATGTTCGATACTTAGAAAAGATGATATGTGTGTGCGAACGAGCATTCATAGAATGGCCGTGGTGTGCGGTCCATTAATCAGTTTGCTTGAATTGTTTCATTTTTTTTTGAGCAACGGCTGATTTTGAATAGTTTGCTTAGAAGCTTGATAGGGTTCATGCCCATTCATGAAGTGGGCTCAAACATCGTGCCCTTTCGATTGTTCAAACATTTGCTTCGAGATTTTTTTTTTTTTCCTATGGTTGTTTCGTAGCTTGGAGCCCCCAAGTATGCATGTTGGGATGCTTTCCTTTTGGCGTACGATTTTTGTAGGTTCTTTCGAGAAAGATGCCTTGGGGTTCCGCTCGTGTAGGTGCGAGCTATCCCTTCCGTGGTAGGTAATATTTTGCTACCTTTAATCCTTAATGTAGAAGTCGTGTGGCTTGCATTTTGAATTTGGGCGATAAGTAGTCTTTGCCTCTTTTACACGTGCTCTTTGTCGTGCCTACATTAGTGCAATATGCCTTACTCTTTTTTAGACTTGTACCATGGGATGGTTGAACTTATGGTGCGACGTAGGCTTGTGTGGCCTAACGGCGTGTATTAGAACATTTCTCCAGGTGCTGGGATATCACTATTATTTTTTGGATTGGAGTACTTCGTTACGCCTTGTTCAGGTGCTCGAACAAGTGTAGCACCTTCTGCGTGGGTTTGCACGGCTTATTACTTCGTTCGACGCGAGGATTCACAGGTGTTTCTTTCTTATTTTTATATTTGGGCAAAACTTGGCTAGCAGAAAGATTCAGCGCCCAGGCTGGGGCGTTAAAGATATCGGCGCCCAGCTCTGGGCGTTGAAAATGATTTCTGGGCAGAATTTTGACAGTTTTTTTTTGATTGATATTTTTTCTTTCGCTTTTGCTTTGGAACGATGTAGACTGTGTAACGGGCGCTTTATAGGGCGAGCGTTATGTGCAGTGGTTTGATCGGAGTTTTGGTGACTCGCGATTTTCAGTTACCCTTGTTAGTGGGGCGACTTTATATAAGCTAAGTAGTGCTTAGAATTTGGGAGGGGTTGTAGCCATTCTAAGGTTCATTTTACACGATTAAAGCTTAGGATTGAGCCCCTTTGACATATGTATAGCATTAGCGTCGAGAATTTTCGATGAAATCGTCATTTCAAGCATTTTTAGAGTGTTTTTCTCAAGCCCCCAATTGTAGCTACGTGATTGGCTTGGTGCTATAATGCTTGGCATACGTTTTTATGCATTCATGGTGACATGGATCATGAATAGTTTGAACCAGACTCGTTTATTGCGAGGTACGTTCGAGTAGTGATTTTGCTACTTCTCTTGCAAATGTCGTATTGTGCGACATTGCCATGGTCAAGGTAGTCACATGTTGAAGTGTGCCTTGACCAAAAGCTAGGTGCCTTTCTTTACCCATAATCATACTTAGAAATCTTTTTGACTCACTTGCAACATCGAGATACGCATGCTTTGCTTAAACCAACGACACTTTATTATGTTCGAAGAAGTCTTTGAAAATTATTTGAAATCTGAGTCCTACTGTGTACAATCCGAGGTGTCCTAAGTAAGTTGACTTATAGAAGGGTTCATACAGGATTACATGAGTGAATGAAAATACGGTTACGATTTTTGGAATGCTGTCTAAGGATTTGCTGGAAGCCAGGGTGCAGGCGTCAAGATATTACTTGTGCCCGTGTGGCACATGCTTTAGGCTTTTAGGGCCATCTTTTCCAGAATTGCGGGAATATAAACCGTTTTCAAATTGACTTAGATTTACTTGGTGTATGTCTGCACAAAAGGTCATGGTATACTTAGTTCTTTCCCTAGCTCTTTCACTTATATTTTTTAGCCCCCATTTGCTATTATGTCTTCCCATTAATGATGCTTTTAGATTTCGATTTTAGATGCCCGTGTCACATGTCTGAGTAGGGTGAGCCTTGATTAAGTGCCAAGTCCTATTGACAATGTTTGATTTTTTTTTTTAAAGGAGGTTCGCAAGCATTTGAATTACCATGAACGGGTGCCCTGAGTTCGAAGGAACGATGGGGCGGTGCCGTAGAACAATCCTCTTTATTGCAAGCTTACTGCCTTTACTACCTGCTGGCGATTATGACTGTGTCTAGTGGTGAAAGGAGGTCTTTAAGTGAGTTACTTTGCTTTAGGGAGGGTCAAGTCGAGTACTTTAGATGTCATGGACGCTCGAGCTAGCCCCCATTCAATTGAGGCAAAGTGATCTTTTGAGTATTGGCTAAGTGCCTAGGAGTGTGAGTGCTCCTTCTGACAAGGGTAGGTGCCCTTATTATTTTTCGATGTGTGCTCATTTTGGCATCTTGACGACTTGGATTCTTCCTTTGATTTAAACTTTTCTTTCGACTTGGATTGCAAGTAATTAAATTTCAATAAGGGACTCTATTTTTATTCTTGTTTTTCTATAGGCTTTAATATTTTTGCAAATTGGTTGGACCGAATCATGGATTGCCTACGTATCCGATTTAATTTGGAATCAGGTCTTGTGTAGTTCTTAGCCAAAAAATGGTTTCTTAGAATGCCGAATTCGATAAGTATGTTCTGAGATGGAAACATATTATTTGAAACGGTAGAATAAGTGAGGTTTGTTATTATTTTAATCTGCTGCTTTGCCGTGAGCCAAAAATTTGTTTTGTATATTTTTTTTGAGTACGTGTATTTTTTGGTGGTACGTATATCTGAATACGTGTTGTACCCCTCCAAGTGTTCGTTATTTTTCCGTGCATGTGCGGATAAAATGACGAGCACTTCAGGACAAAATTTGGCGAGCAGAGAGATTCAGCGCCTAGGCTGGGGCGCTAAAGATTTCGGCGCCCAGCTCTGGGCGCTGAAAATTACTTCTGGGCAGATCTTTTTTGGTGCGCTAAATGCTTCTTTTTATTTTTTAGACGAATTTTTAAAGGCGCTTTGCAAAGTTTTCTTTTTATTATTTATTATTTTTTGTACTTTTCATTGGTCTTCTTTTTTATTCGTGACTCAAGACAGCTTCAAAGATGGGTTGAATGAGTTGGGATAAGTTGTATAGGTATTGGTCAAGCATGAGGATTATATCTGCTAGGGCTCACAATTTGCAGCCTCAAGCTAGTGTCACGAGTTTACATCAATCAAGGTCAATGAGTAGCATGAGGACGCTCAAGGGTATATCAACAGGATGTATCCACACAAGTTATATGGTCATTATGCTAATGGTGGTGTAAGAACAGGTTTGGGCTTTGGAAATAATGGGTATGACGCACGTGTCAATGGCCGTGCGTGGTTTGCGGTTGACAACAAGTTCAGGAACAAGAGTCGAGGTAATGGTTTCTTGGTTTATGGCAATGAGAGCATGGATGGGTTAAATGAGCTGAATAGGGGGCCCTAGAGTGGAGGCGTCTAAGAACATAAGGATTGGAAAGGGTAGACATCGTAGAATTTTATGATTTGGATTGGTTGACTCAATTCTTTTCCTTCGTTTACTTGTGTAAATTTCGCACTTGGGGAGGTACGGGCTAAGTATTCCATGGCTTGCTCTTTTCGCTCTCCCTTTTCTCTTTCTATTTTTTCTTTTTTGCTCGGGATTTCCCCCCTCAACATAAAATGAGCCTTTGAGTCACGAGGGTTGTGGTCTTTGAGTCACGAGGCGAGACTGAATGAGCCTCGTTTGGTAGGCCTATAGTGGACCTTTAATTTTAGTAGGCCTAGGGTGGACCTTTAAATTGTCTTACTTTGCAAGCGTATTTAGCCGTTTCTTAAAATGTGTAAATAGCGTAGATTCAAAATGTTATTTTTACCTTATTGAAATTTAACGAAAGAATCACATCGAAGATAATTTTTTGCTTCTTTTCAGATTCCGGTTTCCGGGATTTAACTGGAAGTTGTGATTTAGACTCAAGCTTTCATTAATCTTTCTAATTATAACCCGTGTATGAATACAAGGAGGTGGCCTAGACTCAAAATAATGACGTGGCGTAAGCCTATAATGCTTGACCAAGCGACTCTCAGACTTAGGCTAATTGGACCATAACTTTCGTTGGTTGACACTTTAGATTTTAACCCTTGGGTGTTCATTTGTCATGCGCCATTTTGCTTAATGTTGGCAAGGTAGTTAATTGGGGAGATCAAATTTTTATTTTTGCAAGAGTAGAATCATTAATGCGGCTTCTCTCTTAGTGTGTATTGCTTTACCCCAATGGTAGCCTTATGGTATGCCGATTTGGGTATTTTCATGGTTGGTCATGTTGCATTCATGGAAAATCTTTTAGTCCGTACTTAGGGGTACTTCAAGGAGCGAGTGACTCGAGAGGACTATGATAGTCGTGACCCAATGTGATCATAAGCCTTGAGGCCATTATTTTTTGCTAATGGTATTGACACCTTAGGTTTACTTTGGGGTTTGTGCGACTGTGGGGGAATAATATTCAGAATGTGACCGTTTCCATTTTGCAAATACATAACATATTCTTTTTATGGGTGAGAGAAAGTATTGAGGCCGTAGACTCTTAGCAAGGGATGACAATTACATATGGGTGCTTATTGATTTAAATGTTAGGAAGGGAGACTCAATATGGTTTAACCTTTTAACTTGCATAACGACACCAAGTATTAGGACCGATTCTATGGATAAGACAACTAAGACTTAGGATTTAGATTGTATTTCGGCATAACCTAGTCTAGACTCGGATTTATTTTTTTTATTCGAATATTATTTTTCCTTGAAGACTCAATTTGAACATTATTTTTTGAATACTTTGCCCATGTGACATTCAAGGTCGTTTAATTAGCATGCTCGGCTTTGGGTGCCGAGCATTATCGTCGTAGGAGGCCTAACAACGACACAAAGAGTTATTTATTTTTATTTTTTAGTCGCTTTTAGAATCGAGTGCCTTTTCATACGCCCTCGCAGCAAATTTTTTTACGAACGTTTTTTGTGCTACGTATTTTCCTTTTGCGTGGGCACCGAGGCTGCTGCGCCTGACCAGAAGGCCAAGCAGCAACTTCAGCGCCCAGCGTAGGGCGTGAAAAATTCTGGCGCCCAGCCAGGGGCGTTGAAAATGCATCCCTGGCTGGTTCTCGTTTTCTGTTTGCGTCTACTTTTGTTTATGCGACTTCGATTTTGCATGCTTGCCTAATAACGTCCTTTACACGTTGTGCAGCGTTTGTGGGATTCGTCACAGGCCATCCCGAGGGTCGCTTATTTTTGTGGCGATCGTTCGGGTTTGCGAAACACGTGTTTCGGTATAACTCTTTGGCAAATTGGTTTATGAATGTTTGGGCAATTTTTAAGGTCGTTGGTTTTTCTAGGATAGTTTGTCACGCACAATCATATATTTCGCTACACATAACTAACATTTCATCATGAGGCAATAATAAAATGTCATATAGTTTATGATAGGCTTCTATGGGTAGTTATTTGCGCCTGCCTTGGTACCGCTTCTATCGTAGATCCAACACATGCCCCGGTCGAGGTAGTGTCTTCAGCAGACGAATTTCTCTCAAGTGGCCAACCCGCAAGTGCAAGCCAAGGGGGCATGCAGGCGAGAGGGACCTAATGAGCGAGCGATTGGGTTCGGGATAGGTGTACTACCTGCACAAGTACCGAGTGGGAAACATGCGCGGCGTGTGCACCCCCCTATTGGCGAAAAAAGGTGTCCTTAGTCCCAACTCCCGAGGGAGCCGAGATTCGTTATGCGGTTCTGTCCGTTCACATTAATATGCTGATTTTCAGGTCTTCCCAACTTGATGGGGAAATAAACGCGGGGTAGGATCGTTTCACCCTTCGGCTATTTTGATTACCTACGAGCACGAGTATTTCCTTCACTATCCCCAGCGGAGTCGCCACTGTGAGGGGGTCTAAAAAGCACGAGGCTAATGCGTGACCTCGTCCCTCGTGGGTGTGACGCTTCTTTTTTGTCAAATCAAGTGTAATTGGATTTCCTGTGAGTTTACACCCAATTGACTAGTAATATAGGAGTCGCCATTCAGTTTTTAACGACAATGAGAAAAACTGAAAAAACCCGGTTATCGTGACATAAAGGGAGTGCAATTATGTTTGACCACGACGGCCGTAGGTTCCCTTGTGATCCCTGGTGGTGGGAATCGCTCAACGTACACCCGCAGGGTAGAGATTGAGGGTTCGGGGGACTGTAACTACCGAGAGGAGTACTCGCTCTTCGATAACTCCAGAGGCAGGATATCCTTACTAGCTCAGCATAAATAATTGAAGAGACATGCGTTAACTATCAAACTAATCTGAGTTGATTTTATCAATATGCAACATGTAGTACTAGATCGAACGCGATTATCTGATTTAGATTATTTTAAGGGACCTAGCATGATAATCCAATTTCCCAAAAATATCATATTTATTAAGCGTGATCGAACAATCAGATTTTAGTTAGTTTAACAGTTCATAAAAGGGCGAGGAAAGCAATTAAACCATGGAAAAGGGACACATTACGACGCACCCTTGAGAGGTGCGTCACGGTTCTCAGAAAACTAACCACTTTGACTTTGCTATTTCTCCTTTTATTTAACGAATCTCAAATTGTGGGACAGGATACGTTCTGTTCGATTTATGGATCGATTGCGACAGAACGCGTGATCAGTTTTGCAGCGTGAGGCTTAGGCTTAGGGGTTTAGAGTCAATACTCATAATATAATTGTGTGTTGTGTGTCCTTTTCACGTCGAACTTAAGGCCCTATTTATAGAAAAGAGTTCGTGGAAAGATAGTATTGTAGAACTCTAATCCACGAGGAATTAGGAAAAAACACGTCCTAGGTATTTTCAGTGCCCAGACTTGGGCGTCAAAGATTTCGGCGCCCAGCTCTGGGCGTTGAAAATAGGATCCAAGCAATTTCAGCGCCCAGGGCTGGGCGTTGAAATTGCTGTTTGGGCCGTTTCTTTGTCAGATTCGGACTCTTAGAATCCGGAGTGTATGTGACTTAATCGAGTCTTTTAGTGCGTATTAACCTTGTGACGGGATGCGTCTGGGCCCGTTACGAACTCTAGGCTCGTTAGGATTTTAATTAATACGTGACTCTTATTTTCGAATCATATTAGAAATAGGATTCTCTCGCAATTTCTATCTCATTTAGGATTTATGTTGGAGTGCAACACCTAATTCTGACAGGTTTCTATCTTTTATGACTTGCCACTTTTAACAACTACCCATTACGGCAGTTACTATTTTTAGCAGGTTTCCATAAATAGCAGGTTTCTATAAATAGCAGGTTTCGGGTGAAATGAAATGAGATTCGTTATTTTATAGGAGATGCGTTGTCAAGTGGAGATTTACGTTTTCATCATCGAACCTTCCCTTTCGGGAATGGGGACAAAAGTAGGTGTCTACACTATCATTCGAGGAAGAACCAACATTATTGCACTCGGGATATAAATCCCGAATAATACCAAGCATTTCATCTAACTCGTTTCCATTTTCTTCCGTGATATTATCATCCCCATCATCCCCATCATCATCCCCATCACACACAAGTTGAGGCTCTTGCTCCAACCTTTCCCCGTGACGAAACCAAAAGGTGTACCTTTTGACTACTCCATAAACTAGAAGATGTTGTCTCACTTTTTCTCGGTCCCCAAACACACCATTCACACATTCGCAACAAGGACAACGAATATTATCGGTTCCCAACTTTTGAAATGCATAGTCTAAAAAACTATTAACTCCCACTTCAAATGATGGGTCATTAACGTAATCTTCGATCGCCATCCAATCCTTACTAGGAGTCATTTTCCCAAAGTGAAAACAAAAAAGAAGGAAAACAGATAAAGGACCTAACTCAGCTGCAAAGAAGAAAAAAGAACCCAAATACTAATTAAGTAAACCTTAAGTGGGGAAAACCATAAGTATCTATATAAAACACCTATATCAAATGCCATAAAAAATATTAGTGACACCAGAATACAAACTATAGAACACACAAGTCTCTACTACTCATTATTCACACACAGAAGAAACAACTTAGAAACTTTTAACTTAAAATCGATCAAAGAACACTAACATAAATACTGAGAGAAACTAGAATTAGGACACGACAATGAATTAAACATTGATTTTTAACGAGATAATAAGTTCTTAAGGAGATAAAAGAAAAGAGCTCTATGCTCTTTTATACACAAAGTTCTAATCACATAAACCCCAACAATCATATCTCGAGAAATAGGCGTAGATCCTGCCTAGTTCTCCAGTGTTAATTCAAGCACCATTAATCTAGACATATATTTTCTTTTTATTATTCTTTTTATTATTCAAAGTTTCTAAAGTTCATGGATAGATATTTGTTGTTAATTAAATTAGTTAGTGGCAAGTTATTAGGAAGTCAGTTTATTTGTTTAGTTGTGTTAGTGGGCTGTTAGTGGAATATCAAACATGTATGTTCTTAAGTTTTAGTTAGTCAATAATGCACTTAGCCTAAATAAAGCTTTCTAATTCAGATTCCATCTTATAGGACATACATATTGGTTCTAGATTTCTAATTATTGGGTAATCTGCTATTTTTTGACTTAATAAGTTTAGGAAATAACAACATAATGGAAAGGTTTGGGAAAATGATAGTGGGCATTAGGAAATGAATAATACATTTTCAGCATAAGCTAGTTGTGTATAGTGTTCTCAATTAGTGTCTGATTAACTCATGGTAAAAGCAATATACAAGTATCTGCTTGTAATTATCCATAATATGGTAAAGCAATATTTAATTTTGTTTTAAATATAAGCTCCAGGTTCACTAGCTTTTCACTATTTAAAATAGAGCCGCGAACGGTACTTTTATTCAACACTTTATATAGAAATTATGGTACATGAAAAATTAACTTAGTTTGGCATTTGTACTATGTATCTAACAAATATATTTAGCATCAAGATTCAAGAGTAGTCTTTATTGGGAGTTACGGCTAATATTTCAACTCAAGTCACCCTTGCTTACACCCTTTGGTTTTCTTAGTAGGTATATATAAGCCTATAGTATGGATTTTTTTTACCCTACATATTCTTAATGGATGAAGTAGTGGACTTTTACACTAAACTAATACTATTGCTTTGTTTTCATTTCCCCATCTTAGTTTCTTAGGTAAAGGTGCTTAAGTCAGACCTATTTTTTTGCAGCTGTTTGCAAATGCTTTCTTCATATTTCAAATGTATGGTTTGCAGCTATTTGTGAAATTCTACAAAGTGAATGGCGTGTGAACATAACCTTGCAAACCAACTGATGTATGGTTTTGGACTACAATGTTGAGCATATTTATCTGACATTACAGGTGCAATTTCATTTACTTTGTGAAATATGGTGATATGAAATACTGTAAGACACTGGTAAGCTGAGAATTAAGGAGACAAAAATGCAATTAATTCATTATTACTAGAATCTACATAGATGAACACATTGCAAAGACATATCCATTTAGAAAGAAGTAGAGAAACACATGAATGATCCAATAGTATCCTTAAAATGAATTGAATAAGGCACTTACAAAAAGACCAGCTTAGAATTAATTGAATAAGGCACTTACAAGTAATGCCTTCTCTATTCCAAGAATTAGAGATCCAATTTGGTCAGCTAAGCTTTCTAACAGAACAACGACGAGTTCTTTTTAACACAGAAAAGACAGCAACCTGCCAAGATCAGGAACAAGATCAAGAAACCTTAATACAGAAAAAATATAAAATATAGTCAGAGGGATAGTAAAAGGCCAAGAATAAAAAAAAAATTCATTATCCAGATCTCATAATCACTGTCAAAACCATGTATCCCATTCTCATCATTCAAGAATGTTATGAATGTTTTACTGCACAACAATCAACAAACAAAAAATAGGTTTCATTTGAGAATGTTATGAATGTTTTAAGCTAATGTGCGACGCAAATGACTTTGAATTTTGTAAAAAAAATAGGTTTCATTATATATATATATATATATATATATATATATATATATATATATATATATATATATATATATATATATATATATATATATATATATATATATATATATATATATATATTAAAATGAAACCTATTATATAGTAAAATGGACAACTCACATTATTAAATAGAACCACATCAAATCAGTAAGACTTAATACATGAAGGTAGTACCTTCATAAATCTTACAATACAAAAGCTTGAAATATCTACAACAATATATTCCATCTACAGTTTCTCTTGACACCCAACAAAAAAAAAAAAAAAAATTAGTTGCAGTCCCTTATACCAGGACCTGTTTTCTTTGTTATTCAAGACTATTTATAAAAGAAAATCTTAAAAACCAGAATGGCCAAGTTCAAACATTTGCAAATTTAGTTTGAAGCAGCAGTAAATTAAATCTTCACTTATCTGCACAAAAAGATAGAGTAAATACAACCCCGTGGCTTATTGCCACCAGATACAACATTGAATAATTATATAACCATGTGATGCAAAATGAAGTTGGTTAATTTGTGCATTGCCGCCTAACAATTCAATTACACCAAAAGTAGGTTCATTGCTGAATGTATTAACCAGATGTCTCAACGAGCAAACTAGACGCCAAATTTTCCATTTATAAGCTTTTAGTAGTGTATCAATCCAATAAACCAAAAAAAAAAAAACAGATTGTAACTGGCGCCAAAGAAGATTCAAACAAAAGGGCTACTTTAACATAAATCGTTGAGGCATAGTGCTGCTACAATTGTCCATGTTTTCCCTAACACTAACTAGGATTACATAATACTTATGTGCTTTATCCTGATGTCAAGAACGAAAAAGAACGCATAAATTTACCTGAAAATGCACAATTGTGGACTTGATAAGTCTTGTTTTGAACTGAAAATCATAGAAGGTTTGGCCTTTCTCAACTTGCTTGCACTCCTGTTTCAACATATTACACAATTACAAACATGAATCAGAATAACCAAAAAGCCAAAATGGGGGCTATTCGGTATCATTGTCATCTTCAGTTGTAGTTTCGAGATTTTAAAACTTGTATGAAACAAATAGTATAATCATCTTAAAATCAAATATACTCAGGTCTTGTTCTTTTCACTTAATTTAGCTTAACTTCAAAAACTCTTACTGCTTTTTACTAATTCAAACTAATTGAGCTTAATTTTTGCAGATTAATTAATTTATTGATTCAATGTTGTATTTGTCCTGTCCATTAGCTAATTTGTTTCTACTGACTAAAACTCAATTTTACTTGTTAAGGGTGTGTTTTATGAAGTATTCAACTAATTTTTGCCTATCTGAACTTAAATAAACTTATTTTAGTTGTAAATTGAACATGAGAGCACTTATTTTAATTGAATTTGATGAAACTCTAGTCTAAACATCTGTGTACAGAGTTCTGATTGGGCAGATTAATGAGCCATATAACGAATTCGAGCAAATAAATATTGAGATTTAAAAACTATTCAATGTACAAAAACTATTCAGCATGAAAACAGAGAATCAGCAACAACAACAACTGGCTCAAGTGTTGCGTACTTGGGGCCGGGTCAGCTGTTACTTGGTTAATTGAGCGTAGGAGGGCAGAGGGCTAGGAGTCTTAGACTAAGGCAGGCAGAATTCAATACAAAATTTAAGATACCATTTACACAAAAATTACCAATTCACAGTTGTTTTTTCTTAACTGGTCACTCAAATAACACAATTGGCCTAATGATCGAGTAGTAAACCAGTTTTGACTGTATTTAGAGTGCAAAGACAGCGAAATGGCAAACACGGTTTCCAAAGACTTCACCAACAAAGCTAAAAAAATGTAGGCGCACACACACAACAGACTCACACCAACTCGCCTATAATCATACGGGTAAAGACTAAAGACAGATAAATTAGTTCAAAGTTAGTCGTTATCCATAGAAATTAGCCAAAAAAAAAACAAATATTCTCATACACTTTGGTAAGCCGAAAAAATAGAGGTACCACAATTTCTCAAGAGATCAGAGACAAAGCATGTTCAAGATGGCAGGAGAAGGTCTACTGCTTTATTGCAAACTATCCTATTCAATTATTCATGGCTCAGAGATCAGAGACAATAATATGTCAGAGTTCTTAAGTTAAACCCCGGTAAACTGGAACCTTGACCTATTTCCCACCCTTCAAGCCGGGAAATACGACCCCCCGAAACATCAAACCTTGGCCAGAGGGAATAGTAGACCAATCAACAAAATTCGAAACTCCATGAAATATGGGTTTTACAGATTTAGAACCAATATCAGTAGAATTTGAAGCTTCTCCATGAAATTTCTAATGTAATTTCTTATCTTCCCAGCCATATAATTGCATAATTAACACATTTCATTAGCATAGAATTGAGAAACTATTTCAATAACACTAAAAGATAAGTGTCAATATTTTCTACAATTAGCAACAAAAAATTAAGCTTCAAAACACTTCAAATCGATAGCAAAACACTTAAAATCCTGACGAACTGTAGAGAAATTAATCAGATTCTCGTACTAACTGAAATTAAACTCAAATTAAGCATCCTAATTACATAATCTGCATAATTTTCTGCAATTATGAACGAAAATTTAAATGAAAGTTAACAAATTTGACGGGAAAAACAAGATTACCTGCCGATAAAAGAGGCAGATAAAAGAAGAAATAAAATTACTTTTGGGATAGTAAAAGGCCAAGAATTTTAACCTGAAGCAAACCAGAAGGCACGCGGGCAGAACGCACACAAGAGCAGCAAAATTCCAAAGGCGTAACCTGGAGAGTTGAATTTACATTATCATCATCCTCAAACAAACTGATAATGAAAATTACAGTATGCGATTCAAAAAAAAATCACGTTATTTGAATTGAATTTTCATCAACTACAACAAAACCAAAAATCAAGAAACCGTAAATTTAGAAATAGGGGATTTCATGGCCAAAAAAATTCACCCAAAATTGAAAATCAGAATTTTCGAAAAGGAAAAGGAGACATACTCAAGAAACAATAGAGAAAAGGAAACCATACCAATCGAATTCAAGAAAATTCTTCAACCTTCGAATCCAATAATCGTCAAATCTGGTTAAGGATTGAATATTCAGTTTTCCCAATTCAATTTCTAGGAGGAATTGAAATTGAGAAGGAGAAATAGTCCGACTTTTCTGAGTTTTGGTATTGACGCTTGCGAATAGGGTTCTGAGTTTTGGTATCTTTCTGAGGTTTTTTGAGTTTTGGTATCTTCCAAGGTTTTTTTTGAGTTTTTGGTGAAAATCACCCGCTATGAAATCCCGCTTCCCAGTTTGTAGGAATAACGACGACAAGTTATATTTTTATTAAATTTTATTATTTGCTGAACGCATTAACGACGACGTTGGAATTAAAAAACAATATGTTTATAGTTTTAGGCTTATTCATTAACGACCTACAGTATGCTTCTTGTTAATAAACAGAAAATAATAGTTTTAACGACAGATATTTTAGTTCGTCGTTATTAATTTGTTGTTAAAGATGCTAATTCTAGTATTGCAACAATCAAATCCCTTGTCTTTAAATTCTAAAAAGCTAATAGATAAGTAACTCTTGTTCAATCTAAAATAACAAAATAAAATTTAAACAGTTTGAAGAGTCATTTCTTTTGATCTGTGCTGATGCAGCCTATGTACATCAACTCATTGCTTCCCTTTCCTTCGTATTTTACTTTTAACTGTGAACAAGGACTCTACAAGAAATAAGATATGTCAACCTCGTGACCTTTCCAATAAATACGCAGCATATACCATAAGGAACAAAAGTAGCAAAAGTTCATTTTCATTGAAGACAAAAGTAAGTGTAGAAATAGAATTATCAAGGCAACAAGATACAATAAACCAGATGGGAGAATTGGGAATGGATTATAATCTACATTTTCAGTGAAGAAAAGAGAATAGATGTAGGCTATTAAATATGCATTTGTAAGAGGTCATAGATATGGAGAACAAGCAAAAGGAGCTAGTATACTTCATCAGAACACATCCATAGTACCTGAAGCAAGGAAATCTTCAACTTTATATCACTTTTCTTAGGTGCTGAGATGGATGATGCGTTCTCAGAGCAGCTGCTTTGAACCAAAAGAGAGAATCTATATCATTACTCAGCTAAAAGTACGAAAATCCATAGCAGGGTGCTAATATTAAGTCAATCATCAACAAGTTATAATCTCTAAAATTGCTAATTTTGAAGACAAAAAGAACAACATTCCAAACTAAATTTCTCCATCACGCTTGCATCTATGTTTGATGCATCAATCAATTGTTGCTCGAGGGAGCATGCCAAATTAATTGCAGTCAACACAACATCAGACGTAACAAAAGTCACACTACGAATTCCTTTGGCAATCCCCTGCTAAGATAAAAGAGCAAATTCCTTAGGCTTCTCTTATATTAGATACTTCATAAATTCGAAAATGAACAGTTACTGCATGTCAACATTGAGCCATTGAGGAGATAAGTGAAACAAAACAACAAATTTTACAAGAAGAATAAAGCGGTGTGAAATAATTCATGGTAAATCATGTAATTCAGCAGGGTAGTTATCATATAAGCCCTCAAACTTACCGAAATAATTTTCCGACGGACTTCAACAAAGAACTCCTGGATTTACCCTTCTGGTGTGAATATTGTTCTGATGATGGTGCCTGGAGAGAAGCCAACTCTTCGACCAGCTCTCTTTCTCTGTCACTGCCATCATATACTTGCCAGTTAAACATACAATTTTCAACTCTAGGTTCCTAGCAGTCTAGCACTAAGGACCTTAACACTCTTAATAACATAGCAATGGGAAGGGAGCATCTGGTATAAGTGATTGGTCAATGCTAGCATGTTAATGTGTTGTCAATCTTCAAATCCTTGAGTACAATCATCATAGCTGACACTTGTCATTAAGAAAAGATCAAAAATTGAAACTCCACCCCTCCCCCCCCCCCCGATACTTAAAAACTTGACAAATACAGGAAAACAAAAAAGAGAAAGGGACGAACAATTGGAAAAGAAAAATATTAGACAATAAACTTGAATCAGAGAGTAAGTAAAATTTAAAATTTCAAAGAAAAATGATGGCTGCTTGTAAATGACCACATCACCAATGTACACCAGAGACTTAGAGAGCGTATTTGAAAAGAAAGCCTAAAGGATGGATGTAAAACACAAAGAAATAAAGTAGGAATTGCACCATTAGATGCCCACAGCTGAAATTAGACCTTAGGAGGAGTTCTACGGTTCTACCATCCGTGCTGAAATCTCATATTCAGAAAGTTACATAATAAATACAATTGGAACGGATAAATTATTGCAAAGAAGCTAAATATGTTTCACTAAAAAGATCTTTAAATAAATTTAAGAATATGACGGTATAGCTTTTGACCATCAACTTATAACATTAAAAAATCAAAATTCTTTAGCCTTGGTTAGCTCCAAAAAGATGGGAACAGTTTCATATGTTGTCAATGCTCACTCAACATTTCAGAGAAAATATTCCTTTCTATTTTAACAATATCTTCCCCTAACCTGTTGAACACTTAGGATCAAATTTCAAGGTCTGGACAAGGAAAGGAAAGGAAACGAAAGGATGAATTGCAAAACCTGATTCTTTTGGCCGGGGATTTGGATGTCCACAATAAAAACATGGTCACCTCTTCCAGAGCGTTCATTAGGTTTTGGAACTCCCATTGATGGTAATTTTAGGACATCTCCAGGCTGAATTCCAGAAGGAATATACAGTTCCTTTGAACCCTCAACAGTTTCCACCTGATAATGGTCAAAATTCAAGTCATCATTTAAAAGAATTACTCATCATGTTCCTATTTAAGTGCGACACTTTCCTTAAATGGTCGTTCCTGAATAAATGTAACACTTCTGTTTTTGACAACTTCCTCTAATATTTTATTCTTTCTCTCTCCTTCAATACATTTTCTCACTTGCCAATATTTATTTTTTCACTCCCCTATTTCTATAGATTTTGACAGGATTCTGCTACAAGAATCAGTAAAAATTTCCATTGGAAACAAGCAGTTACACTCAAGGAAGTACAGAAGACAATGTCCAATTACCAATCTAGTAGGTTTCTTCTGGATTGAATATTCCTAAATCAATGAATGGTTCCATGGCAAAGAACGCAGAGATAGAGGATAAGAACTTCAAGCAATATAGATGTGTAAAGAAAGTGGTACAATAGTTCCACTGCTTCCAAACGATTATTTTCTTCCATTACCAATCATATATCAGACTAGAGGGGAAGAGGAAAGGTGAGAAACAAACTTCAAAAGGCTTGTTTATGAAGTGCCTCAAAGCTCCCCAGTAGTGCCTTGGGCACAGCTTAGATATGCATTCAAATAAATTTGGTCCAGATCAAAATTAAAGATGCAAGATTGACCATAGGGATAACAACAAATGTGATTTACAATAGAGATACCAAAGTGTATATCTGTAATTAAAATACGAATGCAAATTAGGCTGGCCTTTACACATCGTTCCCTAGACATGAATGGCTAGGCCAGGTTTATATTTTTGTGGTGGGTCTGAAACAAATTTCACATATACATCGTCAAACTAATGCAACAAGAAAAGGATATTTTACCATCTAGCCAACCAATCAGCATCTCAAATTGCTGAAAACTTGAATAAATCCACAGGGTCCTAAAAAGAAAGTAAAACTTAAGGTTAGTTGCTACCCACCTTAACAAACATACTTAGATCCTACGTTAATGGCCTCCATCTGACTCCAAACCAGAAGAGCTATCTCTATCAGAATCTGCAAGAAAATAATCAAGGTAAGCTCCAATGAATTTTCTATCTCAAGAAAAGGGCAGGACGATTCGGTACTAGAAGCTTACCACTAGAAGATCCAGAATCACTGCTAGAATTGCTTGAGCCACTTGAACCACTTTCATTATAACTATGCCTCTCTTTCGAACACGAGGTGGAGTGGCAAGATTTCCTTTATCGAGCAGACAATTCATTCAATCAAATAGTACAATAGAGAAATAAATCAATTTGGTGAATCAGACTCATTTATTACGCATTTACCTGCTATGGTTTCTTTAGGCGCTTCAACAGTTGCAGGAGCTTGAATCTGCAACAAATGGACATACAGTTCAATAAGAAAGAAGAAATCAATTCAATAAAGGACTACATAAACCTGGAATCTAAGAATAGAAACTCACTATTACTTGAGCAGCATGGACAGCTGCTGCTCTAGCTTGAGCAAGCTCGGCTCTCCTCTTATGTTTGCTCAGGCTTTTTTTGTAATTTGTTACAAATCTATCTTGCTCCCAAAGTGTATCAGCATCAACATTGTCAATATCCACTTCAATCTCATCATCATGTTGTGATAAAGCTGAATTCCTCTTCTTAATGGTTTGCATTATAGCATCAAGCTTCTCTAAAGGCAAACTCGGAAGATGAGTGCTAAGCTTTTGCTTTTCTTCAACTTTCATGTCCCTTTTGTGGAGATCCTTGGCTTTAGGCTTCTTTGGAACAAGCTTCCTTCCAACCGAATACCCACCCGTGTTTGTGGTTCATTATCTTCTGAAGCAAACTGCTACATTAGCTAAATAATATCTTATCAATCTTGAATCCATTATCCTTACAGACCCATATATTAGTAAGATTATATTCCATATATAATCACACCCTTACAGACCCGCACAATGTCCCATATAAGCACATGTCACCTCTGCCCGCGCACCCATGCTTAGTCAAACAACTGATGGTTGTTTCTGCTGCCCCTCCAAGCCTCACACATACACATACCCATTAAGCTTCTTGCCGTCATAGTATCTTGTATAAACATACGCATGCCTCTGCCAGTCTTGTACACATACCACACACGCTCACTCACCAACCAGAAAACATGAACCTATAGACTTTGTGTTATGACTAAACTCAAAGGTTCTACGCATATTGATCATCCAACAACTTAACTAGTACGAATATCCTATACCAATCTACACACATGACTATTAATTATGAAATTGAAACAAAATAAATTACAGATAGATTCATACTCCGTTATTCATTCACATTAACAAAAGTTATCACAATTTCTTTCTCAGATAATCAAACTATTGGAAAGAATAATTGAATTGTAATTACCAATTATCCATCACATTTACATAAATAGACAAATTAATTGAAATATAGTTGAGAAATTTTGAAATTGCAATGTAAAAAAATCGTGATTCAAAGAAATATATAAAAGGATGATAAGGTAAAAAATTGAGTTACTTACGTCGGTACTTGTAGCAAGAGTGTCAACTGGTTGTGTCGCCGCTGTGGTGGTGCTGGTGCCGCTATCATTGTGGCCTGTTGTCATTGTCACTGAGTCGCCTAATCCTTGCAAGACAACAGTCTGATTAAGACTAAGTTTTCCAAAAACTATCAATGGTAAATTGGTAACCACCGCCATAACTGGAATTTGAGAGGAGAGAAAATTGAAAGAATTTTAGGGGTTTTGAGGTATGACCTAGGTTTTGGAATCGGCTGCAATCAGAAGCTAAGGTTGAGCATTAACTACGACTTCTTTTTGAGAAAATGCGGTTCAATTTTTTATTTTAAATTATTCAATGACCCGCGCTTAGATTTGAGCAAATTTTTATTTTAACGATAACTTTATTTGGTTGGTCGTTATTCATTTGTCGTTGTAGGTGTCATTTCTAGTAGTGCATACTCCTTTCTCTCTAGTTTTCGGGTGTGAG